>NW_022437013.1:5410809-5551515 GCF_009761245.1 Sapajus apella
ACACACACACACACACACACACACACACACACACACACACACACACACAGATTTGCTTTTTTAATTCCTTCTTAATCAGCCTCTGCCTGCCTCTTGGCCACTTAGCTACTCCTCTACTTATCCCCTCCCTTTCTGCTGAACTTCCTGGCAACGGGGTAACTGCCTCGTTCCAGCAGTAATCTCTCCATGCCCCCTGCCTCACCCCCACCAGCCACACAGACAGCAAGGCACCTGTGGCACAGCCTCCAAAACACATGACATTTTTTCAGTTGCCAAGTGTTCTCCTGTGAGTTGGCTTCCTTTGTCCATTGAATCTTTTTTAGTAAAACTATTCTCACAGGCTGCCAATCATCCTTTCTTTATTTAAATAAATATTTCTCTTAATTACTAAAGAAATCTATACTTATACCAAATTCAAATAATACAGAAATGTGGTTATTAAAAAGTGAGAGTCCCCATCTTTCCCTAATCACTCAGTGCTATTTAATATACATTCTTCCAGAGTTTTACAATGTTCTCATAAACATACACATATAAAGGGGCTGGTTGGGCTTTTTTTTTTTTTTTTTTTTTTTTTTTAAGAAAAATGGGTTCCTCTTACACATATGGCTCTGCAACATTTTTGTATTTTAACAATATATTGTGAACAACTTTGAAAGTGAATTCTGACATTAGCCTTTTAAAAAAAACTATACTATTCATTGGCCAGATTTACCATTCTGCTGTTAATGGGTTGTTTCCCAATGTTCTGTATCCGCCAGCGCTGATGCCATAAACATCCTGGCATGCAACTCTTCTTCACATGTTAACATTTGTAGGGTAAATATTTTAAAGTGGGTGGGGTGACTGGCCACAGGGGCAGCCTGTAATCACCAATTCTAATTACCTTCTCTCAGATTCTCCTTGACCTCACCCTGTGCATCACATGACATAGAGGACCAGCTCTTGCCTTCTGAAACTTGTCCGTCTCCTGGATTTCATTCCATTTCCTGGATGGCCGCTCCATCACTGAGTCTTCTTTCTGTTCCCAAAGTAGACATTCCCCAGGATACTTTTCTTCTTTTTCTTCCCTTGCTTGCATGATGCTCTCCTCTTCTTCTCCTTTATCTTCCTTCTCTAAGCCAATAAATACCTCCTAAATCAACATTTTTAGCCTTCACCACATCTCAATAGGCTGCTGCACAATCCATCCTCAACATGTGAAACATCTGAAACTCAACAAATCCCAAAATGAACTAATAACCTTTTCCTCTAAGCCACAGTTTCCTCATCTGTAAAACAAAGGGATTAGACTAGACTTAATTTTTTTTTTAATTAAGAGTCTAGAATGTACCAAAAGCTGTGAGGGATACAACAATTAATAAAAACAAAGACCTTACATTTGGGGAACATACAATCTAAGGAGAAGGGAAGATGCACAAACAATTACATAATACAAGGCAGAATAACATGCTAAAATAGACAAGAGAGACTAAATCTGGCTTAGAGGCTTGAAGACAGCTTCATAAGAGGGAAGCTGTTTGGGCTGAGCCTTGAATGATAACTAGCATCTCAACAGGAAGAGAAAAGAAAGAATATTTCTATCTAGCAGTGCAGCATAAACAAAGTATCAACTCAGAGAAGAATGGAAGGGCATGGTACTGGTGGCTGAATCAGAGAACATAAGGAAGAATACACTAAATGACAAGGCTGAAAAGAAAGGTTGGGACCAAAATCATAGAAGATCCTGAATCCTATCATAAGGAGATTAGGCTTTCTCTACATGGTTTATCTATGTGCCATCCCTAGTCTATATATTAATACCAACTCCAACTGACTGATAAGTGGCTACCTAGAATGCTATGCTAAAAAGATTTTAAACCTACATGGAGACTCCCTGGGAAAGCATGCCTATGATTAATTAGCACAGTCGGCCAGGGACAATATAAAGTGTATGCATCTATAGGTTTACCATCCCTGATGAAGGCAATAAGGAGTTAACGGAGGTTTTGGAGGAAGGGAATGGCATGATCCAACATGTATCATTCTGGCAGTAAAGGACAGGGTAGTGTAATGGATAGAGTGTAAAGGGTAGAGGAGAGAAGATCAATCACAAGGCTGCTCTAACAAGCCAGGATGATGATGACAACGATAAACAACAAGATGAACCAGGGCAGGGGAATCAAAGAATAAAAGGAAGAGACAGATGGAAGAGATCATAAAAGACAGAATCAAGATGACTGAGACTATGATGATGAAAAGAAGGAAAAAGGGGGAACTGAGATGTATCAAGGTGTCTAGGGACTTAACTTGGGTCACTGAATGGATTGTGATGCTGTTAACTAAGAGCACTGAAGGAAGAGTATCATAGCAGTCCTTCCTTTTCATTCCAAATCCCCTAACCACTTTACTTAGGATGCATGGCTTTCAAGCCCTCTTGAGTACACTGGGAAAGAAAAAGCAGGATCTACATTGCTTGATGGCACCAGCATCTATATAATCCTACATATAAACTTACCTTTCTCCCTTTTGCCAAATGACCAAGGAAATAACCATCAATATCTGATCCTAGAACCAGTGGGCTAAGAAACCTTTAAATGTTCCTGCTCTCAAGACGATGATTGTTCTCATTTTGATGACAAATTTTTTTTATATTCACAGCACATTCAAGTGAAATATCTTATTTCACTTGATTTTCATGTTTACCCTATAAGATAAGAAGGGCAAAGATCATCTCTGTCTTACAGATAGTAACAGCCATACTCATATTTACTAAATACTTGCTAGGCACCACTATTCTATACTTCACGTGTAGTCATGCATTTAATTCTTACAAGAACCCCATAAAGTAAATACTACTATTAATCCCCATTTTGCAGATTAAAAAAGCAGGCCCAGAGGCTTTAGGTACACTGGTCTAGCAACAAACAAAAATAATGAACTTGGAAGACCTCAATAAACAAACAAACAAACCAGGCCTAGATATGTCAGTTAACGTTCCCAGAGCTGCACAGCTAGAAAGCAGCAGAACTGGGATTTGAACTTGACTAGTCTGGCTCCAGAGCATGTATTTTAACTACCACACTCTATTTCTTATTATATCAGAAGACTGAGGCACAGAGATGCTACCTGAATGGCCAAAATTACTCAGTTTTGTCATTAAATTAGTTATGAACCTACCACCAGGACTCAGGTCTGGCTAACACTTAATCCAGCACTCCATTACTCGACATCATTTACCAAGATGAATTGACTTCTACTAGGCTGACATTATTCTGACATTTTTCTTCTTTGGCTTTTGTCACCTCTGCTAGTTTAAGGTTCTAAATTTGATCTTTTGCCCTGGAGCCTCATACAACTGTTTACTAGGATCAGACTGAGGCCTTTATTTGGAGGCAGGAAATGATGGCCTCAGTTATATCCACAGCTGAGTGGGTCCCATTTCCAAACCACCAATATCTGGAAGGAACCCATACTGGCTCTACATGCAGGCTCATTGAGCACACACATCTCTGTGGACTGCCTGCCCAGGGCAAGCGGCAAGTAATGGTGACACCAGGGCCAGGCTCCTCTGTGGAAGACAGGGAGCAAGGGCAGGGAGGTAAATTGAAAAAAATATAAGCCAGGTAAAGAGGTGGCCTGCAGCCAGGAGATCCTCACTTTCAAGAAGACAATGAACAATGATGCTCAAATAACACAAGATTTACATTTCTCTAATACTGGGCAAGAACAAAAGTCCAGTTCCTTTTACGCTGGAAGGTTAGGGATAGAAGGAGGCCATGTGTGGTATTATAGAGAGATATTGAACTGGGAGTCCAGAGAACCAGCTCTGCTTCTATTTAGCTGTGTGACTTTGGGCAAATCACTTGACCTCTCTGGGTCTCAGTTTGCTCATCTGGAAAACAAGGGATGAAGGAGAGACAAGTTAGTTGATCTCAGAGGTTTCTTTCAGCTCCGACTTGGTATCACTCTGCCATTTTAACAACCTGAGAAAGTACTGCTAGAACATCTTGTGCCTATAGCCCACCAAAAGGGAAATAAGCTAGAAGCAAAGAAAAGAAGAATTAGATAAAACAGGCCAGCTGTGGTGGCTCACTCCTATAATCCCAGTACTTTGGGAGGCTGATGCTGGAGAATCGCTTGAGCCCAAGAGTTTAAGACCAGCCTGGGCAACACGGCAAGACTCCATCTCTACAAAAAATAAAAACATTAGTTGGGCATGGTGATGGGTGTGCCTGTGGTTCCAGCTACTTGGGAGGCTGAGGCAAGAGGATCGTTTGAGCCCAAGGGTTCAAGTCTGCAGTGAGCCATATTCACAACACTGCACTCCAGCCTGAGTGACAGCAAGACCCTGTCTCATAAAAAAAAAAAAAAAAATTACATAAAACAAAAAACATTATGGAAAGCTGAAAATGAGGTATTATACAGGTAGTAGAGTTGGTACCATGCTTAAAGCATAATTAACGTGTACTCAAAAATGTTACAGAAATTGTAGTGAGCTTTCTCCTAAATTCCACTTTTTGCCCATCTGACCCTGTTACACATTTCCACTGTTTAAAAGGCCTAAGGGAGACCCTAAATGAGCAGGGGCACCAGCTGTCCTTAATGTCCATGGACAGTTATTACTGAAAAGTGAGAACCCAACCCCAATGAAAGAAAGGAAACAGAAAATACAAGTGCCAAGAGCCAAGATTAATCCTCCATTCACTGCAAACTGACTGTGGAAAAGGGGGATGAAAAAACAACAGGTGCAGACCACAATGTACTTTGCAAATTGTTTTTCAGGACAGACCCAAAGCAGGGAGTAAGACATTTGGGAAGATGATCCTAGCCTGGTTTCCATGTGCGTCCATCTGAGCAAACACAGCACTGGCTGTGAGATATGGCCAAACACTACCCAGCCCGTCAGGAGACCCTGTGACACGGCGGGCTTCACATTCTTCTCCACAAAGCTAATGCAGCCTTTGCCTAAAGGCCACCCCTGACTCCGATGACCAAGACAATACTACCCTGAAATTCTCCACAGGGCTGAGGGTCAATCAGTTCTCTTGGCTAACTAGCCAGAAACCCCACATGCAAGTAAGGGAACATGACCTTGGCTTGGTGCTAGCTTGCGGGGCTGTTCTGAGAAGAGGTGAACTTGAAAGCAGAGTAAAATCAGCTGCCAAGCAGCAAAAGGGAGATCCAAATGTAGAGGCGGCCCCTTTCCTCAGGGTGCCAACGCTCTCTGTGGGGCTGGGGGTCCAGGAAATAGGGAGAAATACCCACGTGAAGCAGCAGCCAGCAGTGGCGGCTACCCAAGGGACCAAGTATGAAAGTGTTGCTGATAATGAGGCACTTGTGCACATGACCCGGAGCAGCATTCCTGCAGGGCGCAGGGAATAAAGTGACTGGGGCATGCACACACACACACACACACTCAAGTACCTGGAACTTAAAAAAGGAAACTCTTAACAAATGCAAACCAACAATGAACAAGTGCTGATATGAAGAGGACCCTTTGTTACAATCTTAACTAGGTTTAGAATGGGGGAACTTCCATAGCTAATTTCCAAGGGCTGCTGTTTTTTTGAGTTACTGTTTGTTTAGAAATGCCCTCTAAACCAGCTCTTCTTCCAGGGAACCAGATTATAGAAAACATAACCTTAGCCTCCTCAATTCTCCCACTCCAAGACTAAGAAACAGCCTTTGTACCCACAATGCTTGGGAATATGCCCAGAGGCCTTCCAATGGCCCTGGCAGGATACAGCACCTCCCCCTATACCCCCAGGCTTGAAATCACATGACCAAGGTCTAGGCTCCAGAAGGCTGCACTTAAAGGGGGTCTTCTCTACTGACTGGTGGCTTAGGTCCCAGAGCACAGTCTTGAAAATGAGGCCCCAGAGCAAAGTCTTGAAAAGGAGTAGAGCTGGTTTTAAGGAGAGAGGATTACCATATCCCAGAGATATAGGAAAAATTGGTTTTCTTCTGTCCATTTGCTGATGCGAAAAGCCAAGGCACAGTGAGGTCTTCTCCTGAAAGCAACACAGGTTCCGTTATACCATGCTTCTCCTTCAGCTAAGATACTGCTCCATCTGAAACCTGCCTTTTGCCCAGGAGCTCTGGGGTCTGCCCTTTCTCCTCCAACTGTTACCAAACTGGTAATAGGTGGCACTGGAAAAAGTTACACTCCCCTTAATCAAAAGAAATAAATGAAAAAGTAAAAAAACAAACAAAAACCCATTCACCAATCTATGTCTACCCCATTGCCCCAAACCCACTCCTTTCATACTTCTGTCACAAACTCACTGGTTTCCTAGACTACCAATCTCAAGATACTTTGCACCATAGAGCCAGCCCATTAATAAACAGCAATAATAATTAAGCCAATAGGTCCCTGGAAAGGTAAGTTTCCTAACAATGAGATGTAAGAAGAATTGCCTATTTTAAACAGAATCACCCAGTCACCCAGAAAGGACTGGATAATTTAAAATATCTTCACATTACCCATAAACATGTCCTTAGGCCTCAAACTGCAAAGCAACCCTGTCCCACAGAAATTATTACATGGGTGCTAACTTCATGAAACCAATACCTTTGCCCACTGCATGAAATGACGATGCCAGGGAAGATTTTCATGGAAAAACTTTCCTGTATCAAATCCCTACCATCTTACTGCAACAATAGAAACCCAAGCTCAAAGCAGCAGCCATAGTAAGAATGATGATGACTGTCATCATCACCCTCGTCATGTTGGTCACCAACATCATCATCGTCATCATCATCATCATCATCACTTAAATGTATTGAATGTTTCCTATGTGCCAGATACTATCCTAAGTGCTTTATTAGTATTTTCTCATTTTTCTCACTTAATCCTCACAACAACTCTGGTATATTCAAGTTTGATCATACCATTTGATGAATATGGGAAAACAGGCTCAGAGAGGTTAAGTAATTTGCCCAGGGTTACAGAGCTAGTGGTAGAATTTGAATCCAGGCTTTTACCACCCTAGAGACTGTAATCTATCCCAGTACATCACTGTGATTTCAAAATGTTAAGTAATATTATTACTCTATTGATAACTGCTAACATTTCTTTAGTGCACACAATAAGCCAGAAATTCTTCTAAATACTTGATTTAAATTATTCATTTAACCCTCACAACAACCCTGTTATTACTCCCATTTTACAGATGCAGCTAAGTAACTTGCCTAAGGTCACGTGGTGATAGAGCTCAAACCCAAACCCGGAAATATGGTCCAACGAATCTATCTACTAAGCTGAACATGCATTAGGAGAATGAAGCATTTCTACTGTCCTACTTAAGTCAGGAACCCTGCTATGTCCCAATCCAAACCTACAACGTCCCAGCTAGAATTTGGCAAGTAAATTCCAATGACGAAACTTATCTAGCCCTGATGTGTACATACCACCCACTCAAATCTGATTAATGCAGGAAAAGAAGATCGAAACTCTTTATAGAAGTCTCTCTTAACCCTCATTTTCCTTCAACCTGATTTCTGAAGAGAACACCTATCAGCCTTTTTGTGCTCTTCCCAGAACATCTAATAAGTGTTTACCCAGGACTCCCAGAGCCATAGTTAAGGGCCTTAATGTGCAATCTGGCTCTGCACCTTATTTAATCAGCACCTGAATGAAATGTCTCTTTGCTAGCAATAGCCAGAGCACAGTCAGTCAGAGACTTTCTGCAAACATAGCTGGTCGATTGGCAAAGACAATTCAATTCACAGGCAAAATACACCCTGACTTTATACCACCACTGGCATGTGATGGAGATGGGGAGACTGAAGGCACTGAGCTAGAATTAGGATGGTACCATGCTTCCTTTCCTCTCCAGATGATCTCACTCCTCCCTCTCCTACCCACCTAAACGCATGGCCCAGGGCAGAGCTTGCAGTGTTTCTGCCACACAGGCTAATCCTCTCTGACCTCCTGGCTCCTTGTAATCCATTCCCTTCCCTCAACATCACCCGGCTCAGAACAAAACTCACATTATCCTTCTTCCTTGTGCCATTTCCTCCAGCAGCTACTAGACAGGAACCAAAAGCAATCAAGGGATTCCCCCAAACCCTCTTCTTTAGGATCCTATGCTGGCAACAAATCCAAGCGCCTTGATGCCCATGAACTGACAGATGTGCAGCGCTACCCTGTGTAGCCAGGAAAGAACCAAGTAAACACAGAGGACTGACTGGTGCCCAGAAGAGGGTTTCTCCCCAGGCCTTCAGATTAACTACTGCATCAAAGTACTGTGGAGGGAGATTTACGTTAATACGAAACCCTAAGAGTCAGCAAGTAGGGTGGAAAGGCACTGACAATTTCAGTTCTTCTGATCAAGGACATAAGGGGGAGAGAAGAGGCCAAAGCCTGAGGAAGGAACACAGGAAAGGACACCTGCTTAAAAACACTAGACACAGTCTACCAATTAAATATTACATTAGGGTAAAAAGGCCCTTTTTAAAAACACATCCTCTCCCTTATGCCAAGTGGAGTCTGTCCACTCATACTTCAGTATGAAACTCTGAAATAAAACTGCTTTCTTTCGAATCCCCTCATGGCTATCATCTCCTCTGATGGGATGGGCATTTTGAATTAGAGAAAGGATTGTTTTGGAGCTTGGAGTACTCTAGAAGAAGGCAAGCTTGGATGGTGTGGGTCAGGTGGTGAGACATGAAAACAGGGAAGAAGAGACACAAAAAAGAAAGGTAGAAAGATGGCACCATAAGCCGGGCACGGTGCCTCACGCCTGTAATCCCAGTACTTTGGGAGGCCGAGGCAGGCAGATCATGAGTTCAAGTAATCGAGACCATCCTGGCCAACATGGTGAAACACCGTCTTTACTAAAAGCACAAAAATTTCATCGGGCATGGTGGTGCGTGCCCGTAGTCCCAGCTACTCAGGAGGCTGAGGCAGGAGAATTGCTTGAAACTGGAAAATGGAAGTTGCAGTGAGCCAGGATCGTGCCACTGCACTCCAGCCTGGTGATAGAGTGAGACTCTGTCTCAAGAAAAGAAAAGAAAAGAAAAGAAAAGAGGGAGGGAAGGAGGGAGGGAGGGAAGGAAGGAAGGAAGGAGGGGGGAAGGAAGGAAGGAAGGAAGGAAGGAAGGAGGGAAGGAAGGAAGGAGGGAAGGAAGGAAGGAGGGAAGGAAGGAAGGAAAGCAGGCAAGCAAGCAAGCCAGCACCACATTTCATCAGTGCTGCTGGACTTTACAGCAGCAACCATTCAGGACCCACTAAAAATCCTCTACTAGTTACAGGTGGGATATCTGCTATCTTCCCATTTCTCACATTTAATGTCTGCTCCCTTACCCCCAATGTTCTGTGCCTCTGTCCTTAACAGTGTGGGCCCTCCTT
The DNA here is from genome assembly GCF_009761245.1 of Sapajus apella. Taxonomy (NCBI): domain Eukaryota; kingdom Metazoa; phylum Chordata; class Mammalia; order Primates; family Cebidae; genus Sapajus; species Sapajus apella. The sequence goes on from NW_022437013.1 coordinate 5,420,144, forward strand.
GAGACAGCACAGAGAACACAATTTTCTATGTCATCCCCTATGAAGGATTCCAGGGCATCTACAGTTCACTTAACAGCTCAGAAATGACAGAGCATTCCTAGAGTTTCACTTAGTTGGCCAAGGGAGAAGTAAGACATCTACCCCTGATGATAACAGGCAAATAATTCCAGGTTACAGTTGAGACACTTTTCTGTGAAGGGAGAAGCAACTTTGTGAACTTATGTTGGGATCTCTCAAAGTAACATCTAAGGCTCACAGGCATTAGAATCATCTGGGAATTTGTTATAAATGCAGATTCCCATCCTCATCCTAGACATGCTCAGAATTGCTGTGTAGAGAGATAGACATCTACATTATAACAAGCTTCCAATGGATTATTTCAAAAATAAAGTTTGACAATCACTGCTCTCCACATCCATAGTTTCTTCCTGTCCACTTGAACACTGGGGTAAGTGGGGGAGAAATGGGGAGACAGCATATAGCCTTTGCACTTATTGTTTCTTATGCCTAGAAATCTTTTTTTTCTCTGTCACCCAATTGAACTCCTGCTCATTCAAACACATTTATTGAGCACCTACTGGAGCCAGTCCCTGTTCCAGGCACTAAGAGAACAAAAACCAAGGGTCCTTGCTCTCATGGAGCTAACATGAGCCAGCTCAAATGTCACCTCTTCTAGGAAGTTTCCCTTAATTGCATTTGGAAAAAAAAAAGACCCCTGTCCTCTATGCTTTGTTCAAATCTGTTACTATACATGATCTATTTCCTTGTCCATCTCATCAAAACTGTGAGCAAAATGAGGGCAAAGGCTACTTTGTTTTTTCTTTTTTTGGCTTTGCTTTTGAAGGTACGTCAGCAATGACTGCTTCTTATTTCTCTTTGACCAATGCCTGGCACCAATGTTTGGCACAAAATAGGCATTTGATAAATATCTGCTGAGTGAATGTAAGAAAGAATAAACTCCCACAAACATTTAAAACAAGAGTCTTGCAAATAGAGTTAGCATGCAACAACCATGTGTCAGCATTCCCTCTTGTGAGTCCCTGCAGATCTTAGAGACTGGAAAGGGGGAATATAAAAGGACTGGAAGGATATGGAATATACCTCTGGAAGGTAATAAAGGTGGCCTGGCTGAAATACTCCATTGACATAACTAACAGTCACCAAACAAGCCACTGGAACTGTATAGCTACCTTAAAACCCCCTTCACAATAACTTGGGACCCTCAACTTCTAATCAGAATCACAGTATTTAACAGTTACTGAGGTGGTGCCAGAAGACTTAAAGCCTTGCCCACAGATCACCCAGACTCATGCTCAGTTAGGATAGGCACTTGAACCAACTTCCTACCTAATTACTTTAGCCACTAGATAATGTCTCTAAAAGTGGGGTCCAAGGATGACCAGCATTAGAATCACCCAAGTGCTAGTATAAATGCAGATTTCCATCCTTATCCTAGACCTGCTCAGAATCACGGTGTAGAGAACAAGGTATCTGCATTATAACAAGCTTCCAAGAGACTCCTCTACAAATAAAGTTTGGCAATCATGGCTCTAAACATCCATAGTCTCTTCATGTCCACTCAGCTAGTTACTGGCAGGAGCAGAGCACCTGAGACAAGATATTCTCAATATACCAAAATATGTGAAAGACTGGGAGAAGCAGAGAAGCCTGGCTCTTCGTTTCAATAAGGCATGATAACAATGAGCTGGCCACTGAAAAATACAAGAGGGGAGAAAAAGTAAAAGCGAGTCTCTGACTTAATAACATTTTTTTATTGATATGGTATTAAGAAGCAAGAAAGTTGGCATGTTCAAGAGATTAAGATCAAGATCCAACAGCGTAATTTCCTGATTGGCAGAAAAGCAGACACTTCAGGCCAAGATTGGACAGAGATTCTAATAACCAGCTCTTTTGTGATGGAAATTCTACAAAAAGATGCGTGAGCAGGGCCTGAGATTGCCTCACACCTGTGGCTATTTCAAAAAACAGGCAGGAAGATTCTTTTAATGAGAACATAGTAGAGAAAGAAAAAAGGAAAGCAAAAAGTCAGTTCCATCAATCAGTCAGTCACCATTATCCAGGTACATATTAATGTCCATGTACAGTATTATATTCAGCTCCGGAAGGAGTTACAAAGGAAAAACCCTTTATTCCTTTAGTTTAAAAAAGTGTTCCCACTAATGGTGTAAAGAAACATACAAAAAAAAAAAAAAGTGATCTGGCCAAATGCAAGATTACCTACATGCACACAAAGGTATTCATTAAAGAGTTCATTAAAGAGCCCAATATTCTGATAAGTATTCATATGGCTGGGAAAGGAGGACGAAATGTGTTACTGGAATAACTAGAGTCAGGTCAGGCTTATCTGGAAAGGTTTCATAGAGGAGAATCTTCAGGGGAGCATTTAGCGAGGGGAGGAAACTAAAACAAGTCTCACAAAGACTGAGAAGAAGGCAGCACATCTATGGCAAAGGGATAAAAATCCTGAGAGCTTGGGGACCATCCACTGAATAACAGCCAGCAACATACTGTTATTTAAAAGCAAGCTGAGTTGTGTTAACAGGTACAAGGCATGAAAAGACTGGGAAAGAAAATCTTTCTTCTCTGCTTCATGTGGGCTGGACCTCTGGTAAGAGTTAGTGTCCAGTTTTATACGCCATGCATCAGAAGGGTATCCAGACACAGGCAAGGATCCAGAGAAAAGTATCAAAAATGATTAGAGGAATGCCTTCTAGAAGCTATCAAGAAAGGTAAAAGGATTTGAGCTGTGTCAGTTTCTGAGTCTGAAGTTAAAAGTCTATTGGTCATCTGTCATCTTTGACCTGTTTTGCCTAGCTTCTCAGTTTAAGTGACCACACAGTTATTCAGAGAATTCAAATGCTTCATTTCCACGTGGTCCATTTCATGGAGAAGACTGAGATAGGAAAAGGTTAAATAGTTTGCTGAGGTTCCTGTAGCAAGCCATGAGCAAAACTAGCATCATAATTTTAAATCCGGGGCTGTCTGTGGGTTGTTTAATTCACTGATCCGCAGCACCTCTCTTTATATGGACGCCCCCGAAGACTGTAACAATGAAAGATGGAAAAATTCTCTGCAAATTTCCTTGGGGGGAGAAATAAAATAAACTAAAAAGGAATGTCATGCTTCACTGGTGAGGCCCATATAAACATCATTGCCTGTGTCCCCCTGGACTGATGACACAGGACTCAGTTCATCTGATAAGCTGTCAGCAGATGGCTGGATCCTTTATTGTACCCATTACCCACCAACGTCAGTCCCAAGCAGGAACAGTAATCAGTGCTCCAGACAACAGATGGAGAATGAGGAGGTGTGTCTGGTCTGAAGTCAAGGGGGAAAACAGAAAGCCAAGTTTCTCAAATCCATCAGGTTTTCTCTAAAACATATCCATCACATAACAACTGGAATGCAACAGTGTGTATTCAGTGAGTTGCAAAGGGTTTCACCAGAAGCTCAGGACTTTTTGAGTGTGTGTCATTCTATACTTTTGGCAAGGAGGGAGCAGGTACGAAAAATCATACAGTGAACCAAAAGCAGATAAGCCATATTTGGTTGAAGTTAGATTTCTAATATATTGTAAAGAAGACAAAAAATCAAATAGCTACAGAAGCTCTAAAAAAGGATGGGATTCAGTTACTCACTAAAAACCAACAGCTTGGGACTAAGGGGTCAACAGCACCAATTATTATTTGCCAAATGCCCAGCCAGGATACAGCCTACCTTATGTACACGGACATCAAGGGTTAAACGGCATATGCTGCACCCCACTAAGTTCTGTGCCCAAGAATTGAACTATTAAACAAGACATCCCAAATAGGATACTTTTCTTAAGTTTCTAACACAAAGGCAACATAACTGGACTCAAGGAGGGTAAAGGGCCACTAAATAAAGACCACCAGTCTTTACAACAGTCACACTATCTAGCATTTTAACCCTTCTGCTGAGAAACTGTAGATTTTAAAGACTTAAATAACTATGAGAATCTCTTCCTGCTAAGCCCAGATTCCCACTGTGGCAGCTCAGTTCTAAAGCCACCTGTGCCACTAACTTACTGGGTGATTTTTGGTAAACAGAATAATCACTCCATAAATTCACTCCCTGCCACACATACCTGCCAAAATTGTAAGCAAAATGGGACTAGCCATGCTTGAAGAAATATTTATTGGTATAATTGATAGACACCACTGATATTTAGCAAGGTGTTTAGCAACCATGTGCTAACCTTGGTGCTTGCTGATATTGAGAACACTCAAACATGTCTGGCTAGAGGTTTAGCTGTGAGATGGCGCTACGTCAACCATACATGCCTGTATCAGTCTCCAGTCCCAGGACACATTTAAGAAATCTGACAAGGCCAAAAAGAAACCTGACAGGATGAATATTAATCAATAACAGAACTTGGACACAAGTACTGCTCCTCCTTATGCTACTAAAGTTGGCAGTCACCCAAAGGCAGCATGGCTATGACGAGAGCCTGTGTAACAAGGTCTTGGGAATGAGTATTTTGCAGACTGAAAAATGAGAGATGGGGAGTCTAACCAATTTCCCTCCAACTTATCTATTTCCTGGCCTAAAGCAATACCTCCCTTGTTACAAAGTTACACTGACTCTCTGAGGAAGAAGGCCTTTCTATAAAGCCAAAACTGAGTCATCCTGTTGAGAGACACATATCAGACATGTCTCTGCTAAGCTGTCCCTTTCACTTCAGCTAATATCTCTCTTTGTTACGACTTCTAAATTCCACAGAATTTGCCACTATAACATAGCCTAATTCAGCTAGTTCACTTGTCAAAGCATTTCTTTTTACACAGTATCTCCTCTTTGGAATATACATTGTTGCAGGAAACATTTTAACATCTCTTTCTCCAGGCCTAAGCGAAATATGACAATGTATACAAAAGTGCCTTATAAACAGTAAGTACTAGATAAATAAAAGGTGTTATGTTGTTCTAGGTATACATACCATCATTGGTCATTCTGCAAGCAAGTCAGAAAACTATTTCCAACCATCTGCTGTTAATTTTTTTTTTTTTTTTTTTTTTTTAGGATTCATCAACTTGTAACAATCCATACATTCCTGCTTCCCAGGAAAAGCCATATGGAGGGTATAGAAAGTTGGATTAATCAGAGGCTAGGTCTCCTGGTATACCAGGGGTTACTCTTTAAATGATACAAAGCAGTGACTTAGGGGAAAAGGACAAAGAAGCATAATTCTGATGGGGCTCAAGAACTCCTCAGCATGGCTGTGTTCTAAGCCCCCATCCCAACGTTTCACAGTCTGCCATCATCCTCTGCATGTGTTCCCAAGCATGGCCCAGTTGAGTTTACTGTACTGGGGAGACACACGGAGAAAACAATGAATGGGGACTGGTCACCTGACTTCCACAGAGAAGAAACTAGCTTTCTTTTTTCCACACAAGGAGGTCAAAAACATTTCGGAATAGCTCTCTGTTGTATCCCCATCTATGACTTAGAGAGACAAGAATCACATAGACGGTCTAGAGCCAGGAAGGCAACTCTGCTTCATATTACAGGTAGGCAAACTGAGGCCCAGGAAGAGTACTTTCTCCAAAGTCACACAATGAGTTAATGCCAGCACTAGTTCTCCAGAATCTTCTAAGAGCCTCTAAAAATCTTTCTTGTAAAAACCATGGTCCTGCCAGGCTTGACATCATTACACCAGCAGCAACCCCAGTCAGGCTGAATTTAGTCCTTTGTTGACCTTCTAGGTATGTGGCTGTCAGAGGCCTCAAGACCACTTTGTAGAAGAAGCACCCTTTGACCCTCACCACCTGCCATCCTAAAAAAGCACTCCTGTCCCAACAGCCTCACACAGCATCGGCTGAGATGCGTTGTTTCCTCTCATTAACAAAAAGCCCGTTCATTAAAAAAAGAAAGAAAGAAAGAGGACTGACTCAAATTTACACAGAAGGTCTAGCTGGGACAGCCCTGGACTTCCTGTGAATGGCATTACTTCCCAAGAAGCCCTCTCTTAAAAAATGCTGCCCACTCCAGCCCCGATGCTTACAGCCACCTAATCAAAAATAGCCGCTTTATTTCAAAGTTATCCAGATCTCCTTACCATGTCTGCAAGAAGGGAAGGAGCCGGAGTCATTCACCACATTTTACAGATTGGGAAACTGAGGCCAGGAGCCTGCAATCAAATGACTTCCTAGGAACACAGTGCAAGCAAGTATCCAAGCCATGAGTAGGCAGCGTGGTGCTCATCTGCCTAAGACTTCCACAGGAGTGCCCCACCACCCACTGCCACCCTCACTTTGGGGTTGACAGCTTGCAACCTCAAGGTGGATGGGTGTGCTTTCCAATCCAGGCACCAATTCACCTTTTGGCTACAAGCAAATGACTTTTCATTCCTGAAGCCCTCCAGGCCTGTAAAATGGAGATAATAATGTCAACCTCCTGCCCCAAGCTAGGTTGTCACTAGTCTCTGAACAATAACCTTCTACAAACATAAAGGCAATAAAGGTGCTAAAGACAGGTTTCAAAACTGCCCTGAATAAAACACACTGGGTTTTCCATAGCCCAAAATCTAAAAAAGACTGACTGTGCCTCCATTCTCCTCTTCCTCCTCTTCCATGGTTTTCTAGCTTTAGAACATCTATCCACACGGGCCGAGTACAGACAGTCTCACTCTTGGTCCTCACCCAGATTATTTTTATGTATCTGGCAACCTGCCTTTTCAATCTCATTTGTTTTCCTTAGCACCACTAATGGGTAGAAGTCGAGGAGGTAAAGAAATCAGCTTCCTAGGCACCCTCGGACTATAACCACAAGAGACAGAATGGCAGTGATAAGATGGAGAGGTATGCAAAAAAAAAAAAAAAAAAAAAAGAAAGAAAGAAATACCCTCTCACCATAGTGACACAAGCCCAAAGTTCATAAGGCAGACTGGGGACCTCCTTCAGAACTCACTTAGTAGGAGCTTGGTGCTGCTCCAACGACTCTAATTGCAAAGGTAGACCTCACTCTAAAAGCATAAACTCCCAAATGAAAGAGTCATTAAGAGAAATTCGTAAAAGTATTTCCCCAAAGTACCACAGTGTAGATGAGAAAGTTTATGTGACCACCTCCAGGAAAGGGTGTCACCAGGCCCCTGGGAAATCAACTACCACAGAAGGCAAGGGAGCTGGGCCATGGTCCACTGATGTGAATCAGAAAGGGCACCTGGCTGGGCCTGGACTTCCTGCTTGTGCATGGCCAGGGTAGGGTAGGGCTGGGAGGGGAGAGGCAGCCAGCATGAGTGCCAGTCGTTCCTAAGGTTCAGGCACAAGGTTCCTCATCTCCACTGTGGGGCTGACTCATTGTGCAAAGGTGAAAGAAAGCCAAACCTGAAATTGGCACAAGGGCAGCCACTCGTTGGAAAATCATTTTAAGGGTCCCACTCCCCGCCGGGTGAGGTGCTGTACACTAAGGAGTGTCCTGAGCACACAAATGACTCTTATCACTTAGGCTGCCCAGGAAAAAGTCAACAGACTCACATGCATCATGGTGACCAGGTGACAGGGGTTGAGCAGGTAGATGACGGTCTTGGTGGCGAACTTAAAGCCCACCTCCACCCCGAAGGTCAGGCACAGGGCTACTAAGAGCAGATTCTTGCTCAGGCTCTCCTTGCCTTCCTCTGGCCGCTGGGTCACCTGCTCTGGCTGGCTGCCAGGGCTACCCCTACCGTCCTCCTTCGTCTGCCTCAGGATGTGCCGCAGGGCCACCAGGATCTCCAACAGGGCCAGGGTCAGGACCACCACACTTTCCAGCAGCCGCTGCTGCCAAGAGAGGAAGGCAGCACAGTCGGGGCCCCCATTGCCTGCAAAACTGGGGTCCACGCCCCCATAGAGCCAGTCCAGGAGACTCTTGTAGCTATACCGGGACATGATGCAAAGTGGATCTCCTTGACCACAGTGCAGGAAGCAAGAGTGAGATGGAACACGAGCCCAGGGGGTTGCCCGAGTGGTGGACCATGTAAGGCGGGCACACCCCCACAACCCCCCTCCAGACACCAGGGCACTGTGAGCAGGGGAGGGGAAGCTACACGCGAGGCCCGGGGTAAAGTGCTGGCTCTAACTTGTCCCCACGGCTGTCTGGGGGAGCCCCCCGCGATTCTCCAGTGGCCACCAACGAGGCAGGGTTGAAAGGAGCCGTTGGCCAATCTAAAAGGAAGGAGAGGAAAAAAAAAAAGGTCTCAAAGAGGCAATTGCACCGGGAATTAGGAAGCAGGAGGGGTAACTAGCAAGGGAAGAAAAGGGGAACCGGGCAGTAGCAAAGCAAGCAGGGGTCAGGGAAGCCGGAGGCCGAGAGGGTCAGGGCGGGGGCCAAGGGGACCGGCAGTGCTGCGGCAGCGAACCGGGAGGCAAAAGGGGTCAGAGCTAGGGGACACGCGGAGGCCAGGAGAGGGGCTAGCGGGGCCGGGCAGGCGGGGAGGGCGACGGGGATGGCTGGGACGCCGGGCTCCTCATCTCACGCACTCGCCACAGAGGGATCTCTTACTCCTGCAACCGCGTGGCCGTCTCTGCCCCCAGCTAGCAACTTCGCCGCCGACTGGCCCCTCCAGTCAATTTAGAGCCGTCCCGGTCCAGCCTCCCGCCCCCGGGTACACCCCCGAGCCCCCAGCTCCACCCTCCGGCCCCAGACGCCTGCCCTCCCGGCAGCACCACCCCTAGCCCGCGGCCCGCCCGGGACCTGCCCCCCTCGCGCAGGCAGCGGCGGGAGGAAACCGGAGGGAGGGCGGGAGGCCGGGCCAGCCGGGGGCTGGACTAAAGCCGGCCCCCTCCCTCCGCCCCGGCGCCGCAGGCTCCCGCGCCTCCCGCCCGGCCCCGGAGACTGGCAGCCGCGCCCCTCGGGGCTCTACTCACCGGCAGCTCGGCCCGCGGCCCTGGCTTGGGCGACTGCTCCGCTCCCTCGCTCCCCGCGCCGAGCGCTCGGCTCCCCTGGCGGCCGCCGCCGCGGCGCACGGCTCCTCCTCCCAGTCTTCCTCCCCCTGCAGCAGCCGCGCTCGCTTCCTCCTTCTTCCCCTCTCTCTCTCTCTCCTCCCCCTCGCCGCTGCCAACGCCACCGCCTCCCTCCCGACTCGTCCAGTTCAGCTCTGGACCCCGCCACACGCCCTCCGGCCAGGACTACTCCTCCTCGCCTGCTTCCCTTTTCTGCCTCCGGCACTCCCCTGACTGGTCCACCATTCACACCTCCCACCCTCCGCGGCTTCGGCTCTCCCTCCTCCTACCCCCTCCTCCGGCTCAGTCTCCGCCTCCTTCCTCCTCCTCCCTGGCCTGCCTCGTCCTCTGCACTCGGAGCCTGCACGCGTGCACAGCCACCCTCCTTCACAACCGGGTACGGAATTCGCCCCCTCGGTGAAGCCCTGTTGACTGGCACCGCCTCCCGCGACCTAGTTCTCCAGGGCACTTCTTTCTTTCTATACTGGACACATAGTAGGCGCTTAGCCGGCCCGCACCAACTTCTTGTGCAGCGAATAAGCCTTTCTAATAATGAGCAACTTGGCTTTGGGGTATGTGCTCGGTATAGCCGGCTCCTCTTCGCGATTCCTCCTTTCTGCCACGAAACGCTAGCCTCATGCAAGACCAGAAAGGCATCTTCTCTCCCCTTTCTAGCCACACCCCCACTCCCCACTTCAGAGCCTAGAATGTGGGCTTCTTTTCCCTACTCCTCCCCCTCCTGCTCTGATCCAGTATTTTCACTCTGCCTCTCCACACAGACCACCCCTGCCACACCTTCTCCCTCTCCCACTTCTTCCCTTTCTCCTAACAAACCTTTAATGGTAGGCCAGTGGGAGGAAGAGAGGCTTCCCTTGACCTCTCTCCCGCCCCCCCTTCCCCCTTCCCCTCTCCCGAGAGCAGTTGCTTCCTAACCTACAAGGCCAGCCAGGACTCTGAGTGTGGAGGAACAGCTCTAAGCCCAAAACCTGGATAAAGGCAACTGACTGAAATAAGATCCCCTCTTCATACCTGCTCCTTTTTACCCATTGGCTGTTATGCTTTTCTTGAGACAGTGGAACAGGAAAAGGACCTTCTCGGGACCTACCTCATGCTGATTTAATATTTATTGAAGACTCAAGATGAGTTAGAAGAAAATTCAGAAAACACTTAGGCACCTTGCCTAGGAAACAAACACTTTTGGATGTTGCCTGCAAGCCAGGCTCAAAACATAAAATGCAATCTACTGTATTATCAGGCCATTGCCCTCCCGTTTTCTCCAAGTCTGGTTTTCCAAACAAGTACAGCTAGGTAGCTTTGTGTGACTCCAAGCTTTGTACGACATCTGCCATAGCCCTGATGTTCTCCAAGTGTCACAGGCGTTAGAACCAGAGCGACTCCATCTTAAATAGGGGCTGGGTAAAATGAGGCTGAGACCTACTGAGCTGCATTCCCAAAAAGTTAGGCATTCCAGTCACAGGATAAGCTAGGAGGTCAGTATAAGATTATACACCAGGAAGACCTTGCTGATAAAATAGGATGCATTAAAGAAGCCTGCCAAACCACACTAAAACCAAAATGCTGATGCAAGTTACTTCTGGTCATCCTCACTGCTCATAATATGCAAATTATAATGCATTAGCATGGTAAAATCACTCTCACCAGCGTCTAGAAGTTACTCTATATGGTGTAAAAGGGGGAAGAACCCTCAGTTCTGAGAATTGTCCACCCCTTTCTCAGAAAACTCATGAATAATCCACCCCTTGTTTAGCATATAATCAAGAAATAACCATAAGTATTGTCAGTCTAGCAGCCTAAGCTGCTGCTCTGCCTATGGAATAGCCATTCTTCATTCCTTTACTTTCTTAATAAACTTGCTTTGACATTACTAGGAATTCTTTCTTGCCCCAAATTCCTGCTTAAGTCCAAGAACCCTCTCTTGGAATCTGAATTCAGACCTTTTTGGTAATACAAGTGCCAGTTAATAAAGAACGACAACATACAAGGCTTGATTCAGAGGCTCACTAGTTCTTTCTCCTTAGGTGTTTTGTTAAATCCTCAGCAATGTAACCAGGGAACATTAAAGACAAAGCTGTGGAGCACCTAGAAATGGCAGACAGCATCCCTTAAGTTACTATCTTCAAGGAAGCAAGAATGAAGGTATAGCACTCAGCCAATGGCTTCAGTAATCCCTCCAATTTCCACCTGAGCTTCTGTTGGAAATTTGGCCTAGACTGTCCCTAGTTTGCAACCATGACTATGGTTAATGATGACTGTAGCCAGGCCAGTTTTCTAACCTGAGCCATAAATTCCTTTTTCACAGGCATGTTGAAGAAAAAGCCAAACTCCGTAAAATATTTGAAGAGATTTATTCAACACCAAATGTGAAGACCATGACACGTGACACAACCTCAGAAGGTCCTAAGATCATGTGCCCGAGGAGGTCAGGTTACAACTTGGTTTTATACATTTTTGAGAAACAGGAGTTACAGGCAAAGACATTAATCAATACATGTAAGGTATACACTGGTCTCGGCCTGGAAAGGCGGGACTTCTCTTATGGCTGGGGGGAGCTCACAGTCATAAGTGGATTCAAAGATTTTCTGACTAGCAATTGGTTGAAAAAATTATGCTTTGTCTAAAGAGTTGAAGTCAGCAGAAAGAAATGCTTGAGGTAAGATAAGGGGCGTTGTGGAAGCCAAGATTCTTGCTACGTAGATGAAGCCTACAGGTAGCAACTTTCAGAGAGAATAGATGTAAAATATTTTATTGAACTATAAAAGGCGCCCCTCTCTTACTTAAATCTCTCCTGGATCATGAAAGGACCTAGAAAGGGAAGGAGATTCTCTACAGAAGGTAGATTTTCTCCACAAGAGATAGCTTTGCAAGGCCATTTCAAAATATGTCAAAGAAATACATTTTGGGGTAAAATACTTTGATTTCCTTCAGGGCCTGCTGTCAGGTGGTGCTATACCTGGGTCAGGTTAGAATTCGGTATCTTATGGACACAAAGAGTCTGTTTTGTCAGCCTTACGATCTCTGTTTTAATGTTAATGCTGATCAATTGTGCCTAAACTCCAGAGTAGCAAGATCTAGATCTCGGCTCACTGTAACCTCTGCCTCCCGGGTTCAAGTGATTCTCCTGTCTCGGCCTCCCAAGTAGCTGGGACTACTGGCATGTGCCACTACACCCTGCTAGTTTTGTATTTTTAGTAGAGACTGGGTTTCGCCATGTTAGCCAGGCTGATCTTGCACTCCTGACCTTAACTGAGCTGCCTGCCTCAGCCTCCCAAACTGCCCAAACTGCTGGGATTACAGGCGTGAACCATCATGCTGGCCTGAACTAGTTTTTCAAGTTTTCTTTCCAGATCCCCTTAGTCAAGTAGGGAGTATGTGTTGGGGGGTGTGTCTGTTCGGTCAGTTAGGGGGCTTAAAATTTTATTCTGGATTTACAAGTAGAATAACAAAGTGTTTTTAGGATATAAATTCTAATCTAATCCCATTTATATTATTTACTTGCTGTGTCACCTTGGACAATTTACTCAACCTCCCTGTGCCTCAATTGTCACATCTATTAATTGAAAGATACTATTGTCAAATCCATGAGGTTATGAACAGTTAAATGAGCTGAACGTTGGGGACCATAATGTAGTGTCTGGTGCATAGAAAGTGTTCACTAAGGGCTCCCTATTGTTGCCCATCCTTGCATTTGCATGTGTACACACACGTAAGCACGTGCATGCACACACAAGCTCAAATTCAATGCCCTCCCCCACATCTGCATAAACAATCCTACCATCCTTAAAAACCCACGTAAAATTGCACTCTCACTAATCCCCCTCCCCCAGCTCCCGGAGCTCTCTCCCTCCTCTGAACTTGTACAGCATTTATTGCCTGCACTACTCATTTTATTCTGAATCACATACTGCCTTCCATTGTTCTCTCATTGTGACTCTTGTCTCCCACACCAAGCTCTTTGAGAGCGGGGAATGGATCTCAATCTTTTCTAAACCCCACCCACAGCACCTAGCAGAGTGGCAAACTCCTAATAGGCACTAAATAAGTGCTGGGAGATTGTTGTCCCCATAAATAAAAGGCAGGCAATAATTGAGCTGAAATGGTGTGTCAATTTAGAGCTGCAAAAGCTTCAGACAAAAGTCCTAATCATTTCTTTGCTAGGACACAGGCCAGAGCTTTCTTGTCTCCAGACAGTAACAAGAGCAAATCACCTTTTGTTTTTTACATAGACCATTGCAGCACAGCAGTGAAAATGGAACCCAGAATCCAGGCTTGGTTCAGTGAAACCTTGGGGAAAATTATCTCTGTGTGGTTCAGTGTACTCAGAAGCAAAATGAGAGGGTTGGACTGGAATGATCTCTAAAATACCTGCTGGTATTAATCTTCTATGATTCTACAAACTCAGCCTTCCCACCTTTTTATCCCAGTCTAGTTTGAATCTTAAAGCAGAAAGATAATGTACCTACCTGACTTGGAGATATGAACCTGTGGAGACAATACTCTAAATTCTTTTGGTCAAAGTGCCTTCCAGCTATGAACACAGCTGACCTACGGTGGAGTGCAATGTGTCAGAAAGTATTACCTCTGTTGTACCACAGACAAACTGAAGTTCAGAAAAGTTAAATGACTTGTCTAAGGTCACACAAGTTAGTGGCAGAGGACTAGAACCAGGGGTTCTAATGCCCGGTCCAGTGTTCTTTCAACAGTAGGAGCCAGAGCAAGCTCATTCTCTTTGATTTCACCGTTTAACCTTTTCTCCTCCTGCATTTTTATTCTTTGAATCAACTGCTGCCACTCTGTCCACAATGGAACCTGAGAGTCGAATGCATACATGATCTTACACAATCAAAAAACAATGCACACCCCCAACATTACATGAAGTGTTAACAGTAGAAATAAACTACATGGAGGATGAAGAGAGAAGTAGTTGCCTTAATTTGACTGTCTGCTTACTGCTTCTGCCACCCCTCAAAGCATTCAACACTAGTATTTTCTTGAGTTTCTATTATGTTCATAGAAATGTGCTATTGCCTGTGAGCAATGTCTGCTCTCAAGGAGCTTAAAATTCAGCTGTGAAGATACTCACTAACAAGGGAGGTAAGAAAACAGTAAATGAGGGAGGTATAAACACAAGCCAAGCAGATATGAGCTGCTACCACAAGAACAAGTCTTGTATATGTCAAGTGAGTTGTATCAAGGAGAGTGAGAAGAACTCAGGAGTAGCTCAATACCAAGTCAAGTCATCCTTGGGGAGAAAAGTCAGCATGCCAGGTACCCTAGAGATACTGACAGGGAGGGAAAAGGAAGAAGCCCCCTGGAATGCTAGCAATGCTCTATGTCTTAATCTGGGTCTCAGTTCACTGCAACCTCTGTCTCCCAGGCTCACTTGATTCTCCTGCCTCAGGCTCCCAAGTAGCTGGGACTACAGGCCCACGCCATCATACTCAGCTAACCTTTATATATATATATATATTTTTTTTTTTTTGAGACGGAGTCTCGCTCTGTCACCCAGGCTGGAGTGCAGTGGCGTGATCTCGGCTCACTACAACCTCCACCTCCTGGGTTCAAGGGATTCTCCTGCCTCAGCCTCCTGAGTAGCTGGGACTACAGGCACCTGCTACCATGCCCAGCTAATTTTCTTTGTATTTTTAGTAGAGACGGGGTTTCACCACGTTAGCCAGGCTGGTGTCGCACTCCTGACCTTATGATCCACCTTGGCCTCCCAAAGTGCTGGGATTACAGGCGTGAGCCACCGCGCCTGGCTGGATTTTTTTTTTTTTTTTTTTTGAGACAGAGTCTCACTCTGCCACCCAGGCTAGAGTGCAATGGCACTATCTCAGCTCACTGCAACCGCTGCCTCCCAAGTTCAAGTGATTCTTCTGCCTCAGCCTCCTGAGTAGCTGGGATTACAGGCGCCTGCCACTACACCTGGCTGATTTTTGTATTTTTTTTAGCAGAGACAAGGTTTCACCATGTTATTCAGGCTAGTCTCAAACTCCTGACCTCAGGTGATCTGCCCACCTCTGCCTCCCAAAGTGCTGGGATTACAGGCGTGAGCCACCGCACCCAGCCAGCATGGATATTTTTTTTAAACTAAGATGGGTAACTACTATTGTTCTAGTCAGTAAAGCAAAAAAATCTAACTAAGGCTGATCAAACGCCATTAAATGATTGAATGCATTGCATGTAGTATCTCATTTAAGCCTTATGACATACAGCCTGGCGCAATAGGTACCATTGTTATAATCCCCATTTTATGGATGTGAAATGTATGCTTAAGTCATACTGCCTGTATGTGCCAAAGCTGGGATTTTATCCCAGATCTGTTAGCTCCAAAGCCAGTCACCCAAACAATACTGTTCTTGGTAGATGAGCTGACTGTACAAGAAGAGCTCACTGCTTTCAATTTCTTTCTTTCTTTTTAATTAATTAATTTATTTATTTTTCAGACAGGGTCTGGGTCTGTCGCCCAGGCTGGAGTGCCATGGTGTGGTGCAATCTCAGCTCACTGCAGTCTCCACCTTCCTGGCTCAAGCCATCCTCCCAAGTAGCTGGGACTATAGGTTTATGCCACCACACCCAGCTAGTTTTTGTATTATTATTATTATTTTTTTTATAGAAGTGGGGTTTCACCATGTTGCCCAAGCTGATCTTGAACTCCTGAGCTCAAGCCATCCACTCATCTTGGCCTCCCACAGTGCTGGGATTACAGGTGTGAGCCATTGTGCTTGGCCTAATTTATTTCACTTTTTTCTTGAGGATTAATTTACATACACTGAGATGCATTATTAGTTTTAAGTGTACAGGTCCATGAGTTTGACAAATGTATACACCCCTCTAATCACCACCCAGATCTTCATGCCCACCTCCCTGTCAATCCCTACCCCCAGAGGTTTGCTCTGATTGTTATCACCGGATTCACTTTGCTTATTCTTGAATACCATATAAGTGGAATTGCACAGCAGGTAGTTCATTGTGTCTGGCTCATTTTGCTCAGCATTCTGTCTGTAAGGCTCATCAGATCACTTCTTATGTCAGGAAATGATTACTAAGGATGTAGAAGATGCTAAGCCAATCAGACTCAGGACAAAGCTCAGGTCTTTAATTGCAGAGCTGGGAATTGCTATTACCAAGAAGCCCTTCTCCACCTCTGGCACCATAAATCCAGTGGTGCTCCCACAGCTGATATTAACAATGGGGCCCCCCGTAATGTATTTCTACAGAATTGTTCAAGACACTTGGAATACATCAACCTCACACAATCTGGGAAGCAACAGAATCCAGCTTCCTGGAATAAGAGGAAAATGTGTGCTGCAGTAAGTTCAGCCTCTAGACTCTAGGAGCATGGGAATCATTCTGATCTTCCTGGTTTCAGAATGATCCCAAAGAGCATGATTAATATTTGGCAGGTGAGAAGGGTGAGTGGCAGGGAGAGCACCCCTGGTGCAACCCTACTCTGTGAAAGTTCAGTAGAGTCCTCATACTGCCCTATACTCCCCATCAGAACTGAGCCCAGAATGTCATGGCTGACCCCAAAATAACACAAACTGTAGTCC
Source organism: Sapajus apella (assembly GCF_009761245.1). NCBI lineage: Eukaryota > Metazoa > Chordata > Mammalia > Primates > Cebidae > Sapajus > Sapajus apella. Next base: position 5,436,675 of record NW_022437013.1, read on the forward strand.
AACCCCTGGACTACAGACCCATACCAGTCTGTTGCCCATGAGGAACTGGGCAGCAAAGCAGGAGGTGAGCGTTGGGCAAGCAAGCGAAACTTCATCTGTATTTACAGCAGCTCCCCATCACTTGCAATACTGCCTGAGGTCCACCTCCTGTCAGATCAGTGACAGCATTAGATTCTCATAGGAGCATGAACCCTATTGTGAACTGTACATGTGAGGGATCTAGGTTGTGCAATCCTTATGAGAATCTAATGCCTGATGATCTGTCACTGTCTCCCATCACCCCCAGATGGGACCATCTAGTTTAGGAAAATAAGCTCAGGGCTCCCACTGATTCTATATTATGGTGAGTTGTATAACTATTTCATTATCTGTTACAGTGTAATAATAGAAATAAAGTGTACAATAAATGTAACACTCTTGAAACCTACCAAAACCACGCCCCCTCACCCTGCTCCCCCACAACCTGTCTTTGGAAAGATTGTCTTCCACAAAACCAGTCACTGGTGCCAAAAAGACTGGGAACTGCTGTTTCAAAGTCATTTGACCAGCTTTTTAAAAATACTGATTTTGGGGACCCCACCCCAGGCTAATACAATCAGAAGCTCTGGAAGTAGAGCCTTAGTATGGATTTTTTTTGACTCGTCTCTAAATTCCCTTCTACTTTATTATATTTTTTTTTCTTTGGTTATATTTTCTTTAATAAGAAGAGACAGGGTCTCACCATATTGACCAGGCTGGTCTCAAACTCCTGGCCTCACGCAATTTTCCCATCTGGCCTCCCAAAGTGCTGGGATTACAGACGTGAGACCGTGCCTTGCCCCTTCTAGCTTTAATATTCCTTTCAATTGGGAATGTTGATGTGAAAAAATTGGCCTTACAGATTTAGGCTGCGCTTTAGAATCTTGGATTCTTTGCTCATTTTTTCTCCTTTCTGTCTAGACCATGAGCAGTAATGAAGGAATTGCTCCACTGAATCGAGACATAAACCTATTCATTCTAGGCTAAGCTAGTCACAGATGAACGGAAGATAGAAAACCCAGCATCTCCCTGAGGAAGACTCGTTTCTAATGGCTGCATTTCTTCACATCCTTTTGTTGTTGTTGTTTTAATAAACATGTATTGAGTGCCACTGTGTGCCAGGTAGTATGTACAAACAGGTATTTTATAGCTAAAGTTTCACATACAACATATATTTCAAGCATTAGGATGCATAAATGCAAATACCTTGTTTTTGCAGAAGTTGGATGTTGCAAGAAATATTTTGAGTCCCTGAGGGTGAAATTTACATAAAAGTAAATATCAACTTTATTTCATGAATCAATATTTGAATAACAAAGTAAATGAACAATTGGATCTGAAATCAGAGACGTGCAGGTTCAAATGCTTGCCAATAATAAACTCTTGCAGCCTGAGGCAAATGACTTAACCTCTTGGAGCCTTTTTCCTCATTTGTACATGAGGGAGCTGGTGACCAGGACACCTGGGTTTAATCTGACTCGCTTGAGCAAGTCACTTACCTTGCTATGATATGTTCTTTCAAGTATCCACCTCGGAAGGTGGTTGTGAGGATCAGTGAGGTACTTTGTGTGGAGACTAGCTATTACCCTGTCTGTCAAGTAAGTCACTCAGTAATTGTTTGCTTTAGGGATATCCCCATTTTCAATTCCAGATATTCATGTTTTAATACTCAGGCAGAAATCAAATCTAGCCCCAAGTGGGTTAAATGGGCCAATTTTCTGTTAAATACCCTTTTACTTCTGTAGCCTCAGGTGCAACTGACATCCTGTCCTGCCACAACATAGCAGTAGTGTTATTAGAAACCACACACTTTCATGCAGGGGAGGAAGAAGTAAAGAAAGAAAGAAACACAAGCATCTGCTACATGTGTGATTGATTTTCAGATGTGCGCAAGCTGGCAGTTTGTAGTTGCTCTTTTCTTGAAGTGCAACGCCGTCAGAAATCAATACGCTGAAAGCAGTTTTGGAAAGCTAGCTGGGGAACCCCTGGAGAATTCTGAGAGCTATTGGCCACATCCATTCTAGCTTTAGACAAGTCCCCTAACCTGGTACTCTGTTTTTAAGATGAGTGGCCAGGGCACTATCTCCTCCTTGTTACATGTGAAGATAAAGCTATCAACCCCTCCTCATGGACAGGCCAAGAGCTTTGATCTTTGTTTCAGTGGGGCAGTCAGCTGCGGAAAGGAGATAGATTTCATCTGACTTGAGATCGCTAAGGTGTATTGATAATAATATCCCCTCTTGGGGTGCATTAAAGGGTGTCCCTGGGCCAGGTAAATTTGCATCTCTTCTGATAATTTTAAAAATAGAAATGGGGTCTCACTATGTTGCCCAGGCTTGACTCAGACTCCTGGGCTCAAGCGATCCACCCACCTCAGCCTCCCGAGTAGTTGGGAGTACAGGCATGCACTATCATTCTGAGCATTCTTGAGGGGAAGCATGGAAGTAGTGATCAGCTTCCAAATTTACACTTGGATCTCAATCTATACCCATTATTAGCAATGATAAAAATAGTAACAGCTATAATGTATTGAGTAGTTATGTGCTAAATTATCTCATCCATGGGGGGAACTGAGGCTTAGAGAGAGGAGGGGTAATTCGATTAAGGTCCCCCTAGTAATGAGTAGAAGGATAAGTTTTCAACACAGATCTGTCTAAATGCAAAGCCTGACCAACTAAGCTCCATACGACTGTGACCCTTGCCCAGAATCTCATATGATCTGTGGCTTGTTCTTGCACGATAACTGACCAGGTCTGGAGGACCAGTTTGTGGACAGGAGCACAGTCTCTACTGCTTGGAACTGGGGAGCAGAAAATGAAACAGGCCACAGAGGGTTTGAGCCCAGAACCTCAGCCTCACTGTTGCAAGATTTGAATTATCTGAGCACTTGATTATACCTCATCCTACCATGAAAAATGGATAGGCTTTTTACATACTGCTTCAAATCAGGAAATGATTTAGGTCTTTCAAGGACTCATTTGGCATAGCTGGCATCTGCTTTCAACTTGGGAATTGAATATCATCAAAGCAATTCTCTCTTGGATGGGGTTCTCAGATATTGATGGGTTTGTTTCTAAGGAAACAGACAGAGGCAAAAAGAACAGAGGAATAAGAGACAGGACGCCCTATTTTGCCCTCAGATTGGCCCTTAGCATGCTAATTACATATATACACCAGGGGTTCCAAAAATGAACATTTTATACTCAGATTCTTAGTTTATCTCCATGCATCCAAGCCACTTTCCAGAGCCTCCCCCAGTTTGTGCTATTCTTTGTGGTAGAGCCTTAACTTCAGGGCCACTTCCTGCTGCCTTCCTCCATCTCTTGTCTTCATCAACCCTCCATCTGTTCTTTCCTCCGAATTTCATCCCCAGATGCCCTCCTTCCCCTGTGAGGGATACACAGCATGGTGTGCCTGTGACCCACACAACTCGTGATATGCTACCAGTCCACAGTACAATTATAGATTCCATTCCTTTCTATATTTGATATTTCCTTTACTCTAGCTTAGAAGTGTTTGCAGGAACTCTACGTAGACAAAGGTACAATTTGTCATTAAGGCAGGTAAATAATGAACTGCAGTGGCTACATGAGACTCAGATAGGACTTTCTGTTTTCTCCTTTGGAATAGGTCATTTTTGATAATAGCATTCGACTTTTTTTGGGAGGTGGGGGTTGGGGGAGATGGAGTCTCATTTTGTTGCCCAGGCTAGATCTTTTTTGTTTGTTTGTTTTTTGAGACAAGGTCTCATTCTGTTACCTGATCTGGAGTGCAGTGTTATGATCATGGCTCACTGCAGCTTCAACCTTCTGGGCTCAAGCCATCCTCCTCCCTCAGCCTTCCAAGTAGCTGGTACTACAAGGGGGTACCACCACATCCAGCTAATTTTGTTTTTGGGTAAAGACAGGGTCTCATTATGTTATCCAAGCTGACCTTGAACTCCTGGGCTTAAGCAATCCTCCTGCCTCAGCTTCCCAAAGTGCTAAGATTACAGTTGTGAAGCACTGCACCCAGGCTAGATCTTTATATATAGGACTTAGTCTGGAGTATCTAAGGAAAGAGATCAGTGGATAACTGGGTACAAAAAGTAAAAGTCAAAGGAATTCTGATTCTGAGTGCAGAAATTCTGATTCTGAGTGTATGCCCTGACTAATATTCAATTGTTTTTTTTTTTTACTTATTTATTCATTTATTTATTTTGAGATGGAGTTTCTCTCTTGTTGCCCAGTCTGGAGTGCAATGGCGTGATCTCGGCTCACCACAACCTCCACCTCCCAGGTTCAAGCAATTCTGTCAGCCTCCCAAGTAGCCGGGATTACAGGCATGTGCCACCATGTCTGGCTAAATTTGTATTTTTGGAAGCGATGGGGTTTCACCGTGTTGGTCACGCTGGTCTGGAACTCCCAACCTCAGCCTCCCAAAGTGCTGGGATTACAGGCGTGAGCCACCGCACCCGGCTATTCAATTGTTTTAAAGTAAAAGAAGCTGGCTGGTCATGGTGGCTCACGCCTGTAATCCTAGCACTTTGGACAGCTGAATCGAGAGGATTTCTTGAGTCTAGGAGTTCGAGACCTGCCTGGGCAACATGATGAAACCACACCTCTACAAAAAGTATGAAAAAAATTAGCTGGCATGGTGGTGAGTCCCTATAGTCCCAGCTACTTGGGAAGCTGAACTGGGTGGATCGCTTAAGGCCACGAGGTCGAGGCTGCAGTGAGCTGTGACCATGCCCCTGCACTCCAGCCTGAGTGACAGAATGAGACCCTGTCTCAAAAAAAAAAAAAAAATTAAAAGAAGAAAATAAGAAAAACAAACCAAACCAAACACACACACACACACACACACACACACACACACACACACACACACACACACACAGGAAAGGATGAGCTCTTTCTCATGGCATTGTTTATTCTTCTTTTTGCATCCAACATTTTTTCCCCTCAATTGGGTCCCCTGCAATCATTAAGGAGGACTGGACATCAACTGACAGCAATGGTCATGTCAACTCTGAACAGAAAGGAACTCCCCATTTTCTGGTGATTCTAGAAAAAAAGGCTTTCTCAGCATTCTATGGCCATTTGCATCTTCTGAGCCTCTCTCAACCCTGTTGGCCTCTCTTTTCCTTTCCTTTCCTATCATATCATGCCAAGATTGGATTTCATCCATTTTTCTATTGGAGACAAACCAGGCTTGCCTGGAAAGAAAACATCCCTGGAGAGATTAGACTCTAATTCTCATTCTTAGTATCTAAAGGCAGTGGATTAGATTAAGAAATAAATAACAATACTGGGCTCCAATTGCACTACGTTAATGTATGACTTTTTTTCCCCCATTTATTTATTTTATTGCATTTTAGGTTTTGGGGTACATTTGAAGAACATGCAAAATTGTTGCATAGGTACACACGTGGCAGTGTGATTTGCTGCCTTCCTCCCCATCACCTACATCTGGCATTTCTCCCCTTGCTATCTCTCCCCAGCTCCCCACCCCCCACCGTCCCTCCCCTATTTCTCCCCAACTGACCCCAGTGTGTAGTGCTGGCCAAGGTGGTTCTTGGAAGCAGATGCTGAGTAGTAACTATACTCACTATTCATAGGCTCTGCAAACCTAGCAAGAGGACAAGAGGAATAACTTAGATTTATAACAGAAAAATAAATTCTGTTTTTTTTCTTCTTGCTCTGATGCAAACATTCAAAGCCATAAGTTTCACATTGAAGTGTGTATTTGTGCAATCTGTAGGTGGGGTGGGCAGAAATGCTATTTTGTTATAGCTAGCACCTGTGAGTAAAGGGGCCAAATATCTAGCATTAGACAGAAAAAAAGCCTGGGTCTTGACTTCCCGTTTCATTCTGACTCCCTTCCAAATGTCTTTCTTTGCTCCTTCCTTCTCACTTGTATCTCCTTTCTCTTACCACCCTGTCTCCTTCAATTTCTCCATTCCTCTGGCCCACAGAACTATATTTACTTTCAAACACAGCTTAACAATGTTCAAATACTCCTACCTGACTGAGAAACTTTGCAGGTATTTTTGTCAGTCTCTCATCATTGACTCAGCTCTCTGGGTCCACTCACATCTCTGGAGTTAGACATCCCAGCCACCCCCAAAGGGCCCATAGGTTTCTCCAGTGTTCTAGGGTAACATATCTGAATCTGGCTGGCTTGTAGATACCAAAGGGAAAGTGAAGAAAATCACTTGCTTGTGCCTAGAGGACTCCCTTGGCTGTTCTCTAACCCCACAGAGAAGCACAGTTGCAGAAGGGTGGCTCTGACATTTCCCTGCTTTCCACACTCCTTCTTTCTCCAATCTGCCAAGATTCTTGCCTATTCTCTGGTAGGTGAAAAAACACCTGCAAAAGTGACTATGGCTTCAAGGATCACTGTAACACCAGCAAAGCAACATTAGAGATTTGTGGAGGATGGAAGAGGAAAAATGGAAGGGAGAGAAATAATGATCTCTTCCCACTGGGTCAGTATTGCAAAAAACTCAAGCAGTCACTGGCCTCTCTTATGGAGTCCTCTTACTTCCTATAGTGACAAGTGAAATCGAAAGGGGAAGAAAGGCATTTAGAAGATAAAATGGAGCCATGATTCATAGATTTAATTCTTCTCCCAATCAAAAGGCAAGTGAAATTGGAAGTCTGAATTCCAAGTAAGCCATTAGTTGAGTATGTGATGGAATGTGTAGTGCCAAGTGCCCGGAGCTGCTTTTTTGAAATTTTATAATTTGAATTGTGGTAAAATATACATAACATAAAATTTACCACTTTAGCCATTTTAATTGTACAATTCAGTGACATTAACTACATTCACATTGTTGTGTAACCATCACTGCTATCCATCTCTAGAACTTTTTCATCATGCCAACCTGAATTAATTCTATACCCACTTAAACAAAAACTCCCCATTACCCCCTTTCCCTAGTCCCTGGCAACCACTGTTCTACTTTCTGACTCTACGCATTTGACTACTCTAGGTACCTCATATAAGTGCAATCAAAAATATTTGTCTTTTGTGTCTGATTTATTTCACTTAGCATAATGTCTTCAAGGTTCATCCGTGTTGTAGCATATATCAGAATCTTTCCTGTTTAAGGCTGAATAATATTCCCATACATGTATATAGCATGCTTATTCATTCATTAGTTGCTTATCCATTAATCAGGATACTTGGGTTGCTTCTACTTTTTGGCTATGGTAAATAATGCTGCGATGAATGTTGGTATACAAATATCTGTTAGAATTGCTGTTTTCTAATTTATTTATTTATTTATTTATTATTTTGAGATGGAGTCTTGCTCTGTTGCCAGGCTAGAGTGCAGTGGTGTGATCTCGGCTCACTGCAACCTCTGCCTCCCAGGTTCAAGCGATTCCTCTGCCTCAGCCTCCAGAGTAGCTGGGACTACAGGCGCACACCACCACGCTCAGCTAATTTTTTGTATTTTTAGTAGGAACAGGGTTTCACCATGTTGGCCAGGATGGTCTCTATCTCCTGACCTCGTGATCCAACCACCTTGGCCTCCCAGAGTGCTGGGATTACAGGCGTGAGCCACCACGTCCAACTCTATTTTACTTTATTTTATTTTTTTGTGACAACATCTGGCTCTGTTACCCAGGCTGGAGTGCAGTGGTACAATCTCAGCTCACTGCAACTTCTGCCTCCCGGGCTCAAGGCATTCTCCCACCTCAGCCTCCTGAGTAGCTGGGACTATGGGTGTGCAACACAATGTCTGGCTAACTTTTGTACTTTTTGTAGAGACGGGGTTTTGCCATGTTACCCATGCTGGTCTCAAACTGCTCAGCTCAAGCTATCCACCTGCCTCTGCCTCCCAAAGTGCTGGGATTACAGGTGTGAGCCACCACACCTGGCCCAGCAAATAATTTTTGAAGGCAGTTCGTGCCAGGGACTATTCTTGGTGTTGAGGATACATCTATCAACTAGACACTGTCCCTGTCTTGTCTAGTGTGGGAGATAAGAAATAAATACATAAATATGTATCAGGTTCCATACAAAAATGAAATAAAGCACAGTAAAAGAGTAAAGAGTAATAGGATACCAGGGTTATTGTGGATATGGTAGTCAGGAAGTCCCTCAGAGAAAAGGACACTTGAGGACAGACGGGAAAGAAGTGAGGGAATATAATATGAAGATTTGGTAAACATCTCATATGTTAACATATTCATATATGCTTTTATGGCATCTTATTTTGTTTTTGCCTTTTTTTTTCCTTTTCCATGCTTTGAAACAAGGTTTTCTGACTATTTCTTTAATTAAAAAATCAAGCCATACTTATTAATAAATCAGAAAATACAGATGAACAAATGAAGCATGTAATCTCACTTGATCTTCCTTTTGCCTCCTTCTCAAGTTCTTTGATAGAGCTTTCTCATCTTCTCTACTTTTTTATTTTTTTATTTTTATTTATTTTTTTTTTTGTGATGGAGTCTCACTCTGTCACCCAGGCTGGAGTACAGTGGCACTATCTTGGCTCACTGCAACCTCCACCTCCCGGGGAATCAATTCTTCTGCCTCAGCCTCCTGAGTATCTGGGATTAAAGGCGTATACCACCACACCCAGCTAATTTTTCTATTTTTAGTAGAGACAGGGCTTCACCATCTTGGCCAGGCTGACCTCGAACTCCTGACCTCGTGATCCACCCGCCTTGGCCTCCCAAAGTACTGGGAATTCAGACATGAGCCACCGCACCCAGTCTACTTTTTTATTCTTGGGATAGTGTCTCAGGCTGGAATGCAGTGGCACGATCATGGCTCACTGCAGCCTTCACCTCCCAGGCTCAAGTGATCCTCCTATCTCAGCCTCCCAGGTAGCTGGGACCACAGGTGCACACCAGCCTGGCCGGGCAATTTTTGTATTTTTTGTAGAGACAGGGTTTTGCCATGTTACCTAGGCTGGTCTCGAACTTCTAGGCTCAAGCGATCCACCTGCCTTAGCCTCCCAAAGTGCTGGGATTACAGCTGTGAGCTACTTCTAAGTACTGTAGGGCTGCAAGGCTCAACCCTCTACAGTTATCTTTTTCTATACTCGTTTATTTGGTGACTATCTTAAACTAAACATATATAAAACTGAACTCTTCATCTAATCCACTTCTACTACCAACTCTTCATTTCTCCATCTTCTTCATAAATGTCAAGTAGATTCTCCCAGTTGCCCAGTCTTGAATCTTAAAATTATCTGAAATCCTCTCTTTTACATTGTCTTTACCTTTGACATATATCCAAAAGCTCACAAGTTACCACCATGACCATATCCTCTGCTACCACCTAGCCTGAGCCATCATTTCTTGCAAGGTTATTTCACCAGTTTTCTTACTAGTCTCCCTGCCTGCACCTGTACCTATAATGGATAGTTCTGCCCATAGAAGCTAGTGTCAGTCGTTTTACAGTGTTAAGTCAGTCCATGTCCCTCCTCTGCTCTAAACTCAACAATGACTCCCACCCTACTCCAAATAAAACCACAAATCTCTCCCACAACCTCCTTGTCTTCTATAATACTTCTCTAAAATTCTCTTTAATCCCTACCATTGCCAGGGAAAACTATCTCTCACTCTCCTCCACTCAGTGCCCTGACCTCTTGGTTCTTTTGGGGGTATGTGAATGTTTGGAGATTCTTAATGGATATTGTCACAGTAGCACTGTAGCATGGTAAGTGAGAGTAAGAGGATTTGAAGTAAGAGAGATTTGGTTCAAATCCTGGCTCCTTCATTTACTAGCTCCACTTGTGCCCTTAATCCCATCTCTTCTTACCTGCTTAAGAACATAACTCCAGGTATTCCCACCTCTGTCTTGCGTCAGTAATTTCTTCTTCTCTACATGCTATAGTATCTACTATTAAAAAAATAATAAAGTCCTCCATTCACCTCCCATCCTCCTCCAGCTTCTATTCGTTTCTCTTCTCCCTGTTACAGTAAAATTCCTTAAAAGAGTTGTCTATACTCACAGCTTCCAGTTCTTCTGTTTCTCTCTTATACTGTCTCCAAAGAAGTTTTTGACTGTATCACTCCACTAAAATAGCTTTCTGAAGTCGCAAATGAACCTCCGTGTTGTCAAATCAAGTGGTCAAGTTTTAATCCTCGTGTGCTTGATATTTCAGCAGCATTCTAAACAGTTGAACCCTCCCTCTTTCTTGAAACACTTTATCCCCATGGCTTTTAGGACAGCATTTTCTTTTTTTTTTTTCTTTTGAGATGGAGTCTTGCTCTGTCACCAGTCTGGAGTGCAGTGGCGCAATCTTGGCTCACTGCAACCTCTGCCTCCTGGATTCAAACGATTCTTCCGCCTCAGCCTCTGGAGTAGCTGGGACCACAGGCACGTGCCACCACACCCATCTAATTTTTTTGTGTTTTTAATAGAGACGGGGTTTCACCGTGTTGGCCAGGATGGTCTCGATCTCTTGACCTCGTGACCCGCCCGCCTCAGCCTCCCAAAGTGCTGGGATTACAGGCGTGAGCCACCGCACCCGGCCTAGGATAGTATTTTCTTACCGGGTACCTTACTGGCTGTCCCTATTCAGTGTCCTTTGTTGATTTCTCCTCAGATTCCTGACCGCTAACCATTAGTGTGCCCCACAATTCAGATCTTGGATTGTTTCTCTTCTTTATTCAGTAGTCTCCTCTTACCCACGGTTTCACTTTACATGATTTCAGTCACTCACAGTTAACTGTAGTATGAAAGTATTAAATAGAAAACTACAGAAATAATGTACAAATTTAAAATTAGTCTTCAAGTTTTATAGCCTAATGCTACATTGTAATTCCTATGTCATCCACCTCATTACATCTCATCGTGTAGGCATTTTATCATCTCACACCATCACAAGAAAGAAGAGTGAGTACAGTATAAAAAAAGTATTTTGAGAGAGAGAGACCACATTCACATAACTTTTATTAGAGTATATTTTTATAATAGTTCAATGTTATTATTATTGTTAATCTCTTATGCCTGATTTATTAATTTAAATTTAATTTATAAATTAAGCTATTTTTCTTTTTTTCCACAAGAAGATTCAGAAGAGTTATACATTTAACTTTATCATAGATATGTATAGGACAAAGCATAGTGTATATAAGGTTTCATACTATTTGAGGTTTTAGGCATCCACTGGGAGTCTAAGAATGTATCCCACATGGATAAAGAGGTGCAACTCTACTCTTTCCCTGGATGATCTCACCCAGTCCCATGGCTTTAACTACCATATGTACATTGAAGACTTCCAGATTTATATCTGCACTTCAGACTTCTCTCAATTCCAGATACATCTATCCAACTGTTTACTCAACATTTCCTCTTGGAAATCTAATAGGCATCTTAAATGTAATATGTTTGCTATAGTTTGAATATATATGTACATTAAAAGCTAATCACCAAGGTAATGGTATTTGAAGGTGGTGCTCTGGAAGGTGATTAAGTCATGAGGGCTCCACTCTCATGAATGGAATTGGCGCCCTTACAGTAAAGGCTTCAGACAGCTGCCTCCCCACTTTTCTGTGCCCTTCTATTTCTTCTGCCATGTGAGAATGCAACACTCATTGGAAGCAGAGACTGGGCCCTTACCAGACACCAATCCTTCCAGTGCCTTTATCTTGAATTTCTCAGGCTCCAGAATTCTAAGAAATTCATTTTTATTTATAAATTATCTGGTCTCAGGTATTTTGTTATAGCAGCAAAAACAGACTCGGACAATGTTTAAAGAGAAAACATGATTACCCTCTCTACAAACCTGATTCATCTCCAAATCCTGTCCATTTCTCTTGATGGCAGGTTTACCCTTCCAGTTGCTGAAATCAAAAGCCTTGGAGTCATCCTTAGCCCCTTTTCCTCTCACACTCCATACCCAAGATATCTGCAAAATATGTTAGACTTTTCTTCAAAACATCATCAGAGTGGGGCACAGTGCATGCACCTATAGTCTCCACTACTCAGGAGGCTGAGACAGTAGGATCACCTGAGCTCAGGAGTTCAAGTCCAGCCTGGGCAACAAAGGAGACACTGTCTCTTAAAAAAAATCAGAATCTGATCAGTTCTTCCCACTTCAATCACCACCAACTTGATCCACACCACTATCCTCTCTCACCTGGGTTACTGCAACAGCCTTCCAGCTGATCCCTTTGTTTTTGCTTTTACTCCCTTAAAGGTTATTCTTACTTAACACGGCAACTACAGTGACCCATTTAAAATTTAAGTTAGGTTACAACATTCCTCACCGAATATCTTCCAAGTATCTCAATTTCACTCACAGTAAAAGCCAGCATCCATATAATAACCTGCAAAGCCCCACCTGATTTAGCACCTGCATCGTTCACACTGCTTTCCCACTCTGTTCCAGTCACTCTGGTCTCCTTGCTGTTCCTTAAACATGCCACATGTTCCCACTTTGGAGCCACTGTACTGGCTATTCCTCTGCCTGGACAACACTGCCCCTGGATATCCATATGGATTGCCCCTTGGCTTCCTGCAGGTATCTGCCCAGATGCCTTCTCCTCAGAGAGTCCTTCTCTGATCATCCTTCTATATCCACACACACCAACAGTCTCTTCTCCCCTTACCCACTTTACTGTTTCCCTTGAAAAAATAATCATCTGCTATCTTATTATTTTATTTGATTAATTTCTGTCTCTTCCTCCTAGAATGTAAACTTTCTAGCAGGACTTTGTTTTATTCACTGCTCTGCTCACCACCATTTATTTATTTATTTAAGTTTTAAGGCGCAGAGAGTTTAATAGGCAAGAAAGAAGGGAGGAGGGCAGAAGGAAGAAGATCCCCTGTACAGAGAAAGGAGGGAGGCTCCAAAGCTGAAAGAGGGAACCCCATCTGCCATGGATACCAGCCAGGTATATATACAGAGGCTAGAGTAGACAGTGTCTGATTTGCATAGGTCTCAGGGGATTGGTTTTACTAGGTATGTCATTCACAGAGCCTTAAAAAAGCTGGCCCTCCCACCTTAGCCTTTAATATGCAAATGCAGGGCACCATGATGTTCTACACACCTGGGGATATGTGGGGGCTGCCACGTTGCCAGGAACATGTGGGTCAAGGGCAAGAAGGCCTCTGGAATCGCCATGTTAGGTGCATTCAGTTTATTTTTTCTTTTCTTTTTTTTTAAATTGTACTTTAGGTTCTGGGGTACATGTGCAGATCATGCAGGATTGGTGCATAGGTACATCCATGGCAAGGTGGTTTGCTGCCTCCATCCTCCCATCACCTATATCTGGCATTTCTCCCCCTGTTATCCCTCCCCGACCTCCCCACCCCTCCATCCCTCCTCTGACCCCCCAACAGACCCCAGTGTGTGATGCTTCCCTCCCTGTGTCCATGTGTTCTCATTGTTCAACACCCGCCTATGAGTGAGAACATGCAGTGTTTGATTTTCTGTTCTTGTGTCAGTTTGCTGAGAATGATGGTTTCCAGATTCATCCATGTCCCTACAAAGGACACAAACTCGTCGTTTTTTGTGGCTGCATAGTATTTCATGGTGGACCCAGTTTCTAAAGGCTGGCATTTGCATATTAAAGGTTGCCGACCAGGCTCTAAGAGCTGGGGCTTTACAATAAACTTTTCCGGTGATGCTTTAAAAAATGAAAATTTCCCAAGGACCCCTTTTCCTCTCTATTTGTCTCAAATAATTTCTTAATAACTCCTACTACATTCCCCATTGTGGAGATATCACACTAACTGCTGTTAGGGGGTTTTGGGCGATGACTCTTTATGGCTACTTCCTGCTGAAAAAGGATGCCGAATGGGAAACAACAGTTATGGCTCCTCCTGGGGTAAATTTAAGAGTCCCCGGAAGAATGGCGTGTTCATGAGTGGTTCAGTTTGCAGCATCATTTGGAGTTTGTTTGCTTCTAGGTGAGAAGAAACAACTCGAGTTATAGTATTGAGTATACAGGGTCCAAATATTTATACAAGACATACAAGCAAGAGAGGGGTTAACCAATTCCATAAAGGAGACTCTCTACTCACTAGCACTTAGAATAGTGCCTGGCACATAATATTCAATTAATATTTGCTAAATTAATGAGTGAATGGATGAACAAATCTCTCTACAAAGACCCCTCCAAACAGATAGTGTTTATAGAACAAGACTTTGGTAATACTTAGGCAAAGTAACTAAAACATCCAGCTCACCCCAAAACAAGCAGATACACATCTCAGTGAGGAGATGTGTTAGAATAAATATTGACAATTCTGCATCCCTTTTTTTTTTATGTCTGATCTTTATACCTGGAAGTAGGGATATAAGTCTTTATTTTACAGGTAAGGAAAGTGATGAGGCACAGAGATTTTAAGTAACTTCCAAGGCCACCCTTCAACGAATGTTTATTAATCACTTATCATCTGCCACAAACAGTTCTGGGTATTGAAAATACAGCAGTGAACAAGATACATGGATTGCATGATCTTCCAGGAACTTAAATTACAACTGAGTAAATGATCTTATAAGCAAGACACTGAAGTGTAGTTTCATTGACTTGGTAGTGAATCAGTGGATAGCTCTAGAACAGATACCTGTTAAATGCAGATTCTGATCCAGTAAGTCTGGGGTAGGGCCCAATTTTCTGCATTTCTTTGAAGCTCCTAGGCACTGCTGGTTCTGGTGGTCCAGGGACCACACTTTGGACAAGGTCCTGGTGTAAAATACACTATCAAGAGAACAGAAACATCTACTAGGCCCCAATCCTTTCCTATAACACAGTCTAGACAGAAAGGTAAATTACAGCAAGTCAAACAAATTTCAAGGGACCAAGACTTGGGATATCCTGACAGGTATGTTAAACAAGGTGCTGGAGATTCTAGAAGCAGCTGGTGTTCAGAAATTCTGCAGGGCAGGCAGGATCAGGGAAGTTAATCACAAGGCTGCATGGTCACAGACACTGGAGAAAAAGTCTAATTTCTGGGGAGAGGGAGAAAAAGCACTAGAAAGAATAAGGGAGACTCTTAGTTATAGGGGACTATCGGGGCCCAAACAGATGCCCAGAAACAAAAGGCCAGAATCAGAACAGAGCTATAAGATAGGGGCTTGGATTCAGGATCAAGGCTGAAGTCATTACTATGGTGTCAAAACAAAACTTTTCTTGAACCTGAGCATTGAACTGAAAGCCCTTATATTCTTGCTGGAAGGCAGAATTGGTTCCAGAGATGGGGTAGTGCTCACTGCACCTATAGATTGGGCTCAAGTGGCTCCAAGGGAGACCTGTGAAGGGGATTTGATTCGATGAATAACAGAGTTTTGGGGACAGGGAACCAAGCAGATTCCACACTGTTCCTATAAGGAATTCTTGGAACTCACAGAGAGGCATAAAGAGTATTAGTCTTTGTTTTGAATGGCGTGGTCCAAAAAGAGAGAAATTTCATATTGATGATTGGCCAGAGATAATGAAAAAAAAAAAAAAACCCACTGATTTCTCTCTTATCTGTCAGGCTGAAATGCACTTGGATATGAAGAATATTAAACTAATATTGGGAAAGAAGAGATGGCAGAGATCTGTTGAAAGTAGACTGATGGAAGAGACTGACAAAAGCAGACAAAATGAATCTGCTATTTACAAACTATGTCCCTAAAGAGATAAAGAGAAATGCTGGAAGAACCCAAGAAATCTAGAATCTAACACTGCAAATATCACACCAGTCTGCACATTAGTGTGTACCAACTGAACTTTGCAAAGAAGGACGACTAAGCCCCAGTTTCCTGGAAACTCACTGAACAGACAGGCCAAAAGAGCCTTCAAAACAAGCCAAAAAAGGAGTGTGGCCCTGCTGACTTGGAGCTGTACACCAGGAGCAATACTGGTTAACAGCATGCCTTCTACAGCCAGAGAAACAAGAGTCCAATATCCAGTTCTGCCACTTAACTTCTCTGGGCCTTAGTTGTCTCACCTATAAATAGGGATAATAATAAAATAACCTACATCACAAAGGTGGGCCAAAATTAAATTACTCAATGTACATAAAGTGCTTGGAACAGTGCTGGACACATTGCTAGTGTTTGATAGGTTTTAGTCATTACTGTTGTTGCGGTTGGCGCAGCAAGAGTGAGCTGGAAGTGATGTGAGAGTCTAAACTTCTCATTTACAAGAAAACAGTATGAGATCCAGAGAGAAGTTGGGAGTAGCTCCAGGTCACCAGCAAGCTCACAGCAGAGCTAGGAACAGAAACCAGATCTCTTGAGCTCTATGCTCTTTCTACCATACAATATTAACTTTCAGAAGGGTGGCTTCCTAACTTCTTAGATCACATTCCACAGGGGGAAAAAAAGAAAATCTCAAACATGGCCAAAGAAATATTACATACTCTGTATAGAAAAACAAAAGTAAGGATGACAACAGATTTTTCATGAGAAATGATGCAGGAACTCCATGTTTGGGTCCCCTTCCGCGAACACTCTCGTGGAAGCCATCTTTCTCTTCCTGGATTTCCCCTCTGGGGTCCTCTTCCACACTCTCTCGTGGAAGCCTGTCTTCCCCTCTTAAATGCCATCCCTCTCTATTCCCTTCCACTCAGTGTGGAAGCTGCTTTCCTCTCCTGGATCCCATCTTTCTGGATTCTCTCACTCAGTGTGAGTGTTAGCTGTTTCTTCCTTTATCCTCCTGTTTCTCTCTCTCTCCCTCTCTCTCTCTCTAAATAAATCACTTTCTACAAACAAAACAAAACAAAACAAAAAAAGAGAAATGATGCAAATGAGAGGACAGTGAAGCAACATCTTTAAAGCACCGAAAAAAATGTCAGGTTGGAATTCCATACCAATTGAGAATATGTTTCAAAAATGAAAGCAGAGGATAGTGGCACTTCTGCTTTAGGGAAGATGGAGTTTATGTACTTTTCCTGATCCTCCTGCCAAGTACAACTAAAAGTCCTTGGAATTATATACAAAACAAATCTGAAAAGGTAGACAGAAGAAGGCAGACTGGCTAGAAACCTGGGGACCCAAGGAACCACAAAGTGGTGAGTTCCCTTTTGGGTTTCCCTTTTGCTTCATATATCCTGGACTTGGAGCTGAAGAAACCTCCAACCTAGAGATGGTTACGAGTTCAGAGAAAAATTCCTGCTCCCTCTAGTTAAGGGATCAGGAAATGGGCAGCCTAGCAAGACAGTAAACTTTTTTTTTTTTTTTTTTGAGACAGAGTCTCACACTGTCACCTAGTCTGTAGTGCAGTGGTGTGATCTCAGCTCACTGCAATCTCCTCCTCCTGGGTTCAAGCAATTCTCCTGCCTCAGCCTCCTGAGTAGCTGGGACTACAGGCATGTGCCACTGCACCCAGCTAATTTTTTTGTATCTTTTAGTAGAGACGGGGTTTCATCATGTTGGCCAGGATGGTCTCGATCTCCTGACCTCGTGATATGCCTGCCTTGGCCTCCCAAAGTGCTGGGATTACAGGCATGAGCCACTGCGCCTAGCCAAGACAGTAAACTTTCATGCAATAACCACTCCACTTCAACCAAGTGCCACTGAAAAATATGATACCACCCCCACCTATACCAGCAGAGACTGAGTGGTAATCCTAGACTTCCAGTTTCATGGGGCTATAATGAGTTGTCCCAGCGCCCCTGCTGGAGAGGTGTCAGAGTAGTCACCTAGGACTTTCATTCCTGCTGGATGATAAGAATCCAACCCTCCATACACACACAGTGTCAGTGGGAACTATGTGGAGAGTCTGGGTTTCTACCCCAACCAGCAGTAAAATGTGCCTGTTTATCCTCTAGGGTAATGTGAGAGGAGGCCTATTGGAAAGTTAGGATGACAATGAGTGGTACCAAGATCACCTCCTCCTTGTGGTGTCAATGGAGGCCATGCGGACAGCATTAAAAAGGCACTCTTATGTCTCTCGGCGAGGTACATATCAATGGAGATCTAGTGGGGAGCTGGAATTCTCATTTCTACCCACCACTAATACATAGCCCCCACTCTTGGTGTCAACAGAGGTTGAGTAGGGGACTTGGACTACTGCCTCTATATGGCAGTAACATGGCAGAACACAACCCTTCGTTTTCTGAAAAAAGCCAGCTAAAACAGAAGTTTAAAGATAGTCCCATAAGATAATATCGAAAATATCCAAGTTGTCATCAAAAATTGCTTATCATACCAAGAGTAAGGAATATCTCAAATCGAATGTAAAAAAAAAAAAATCAATAAATGCTCACACCAATTTGGCAGATGTGTCAGAATTATCTGACAAAGAGTTTGGAGCAGTAATGATAAAAATGCTTCAATAAGCAATTATAAACCTGATTAAAACAAATGAAAAACTAGAATGTATCAGAAAAGAACCAGAGGATATTAGAAACGAACAAATTGGTATTTTAGAACTAAAAAATGATCGGAGTATCCAAGATGGCTGTTTAGGAACAGTTCAGGATTGCAGCTCCCAGTGAAAGCGCAG
This sequence comes from Sapajus apella, assembly GCF_009761245.1. NCBI lineage: Eukaryota > Metazoa > Chordata > Mammalia > Primates > Cebidae > Sapajus > Sapajus apella. The sequence goes on from NW_022437013.1 coordinate 5,455,088, forward strand.
AGGGTGAGTGGACGCCGCATTTTTATTGCCCACAGACTAGGCAATTCCCACGCGGAGGAGCTCCGCAGGTCGCCAGCGTGGCTGTTTCGGCTAGCGCGGCTGTGCCAGCCGGCGCCGCTGCTTTGCCCCGCGCGGCTGCTTTGTCGGCGCCCTGGAGCAGTGGTTCTCCATACAAAATACACCGGTCTGGGTGCCCTTTTGGCTGGTGATTGGAGCCACGGGACGTCACCCATTCATCTGTTTAAAAAAGGGACTGAGCAGGGAACCAGGACAGTGGATTCCAGGGCAAAAAAAAAAAAAGCGCCACAAACCTCAGTGCTGCTGTTTAAGCCAGCACAGTGAGTGGCCGCAGGGGAAAACAAACAGACCCTGGCACCTCTTCAACAGGCGACTGGAACACCAACTTAAAAAAGGAGCTGAGGCAGGGAGCCAGGAGATCAGGCTCGGCTGGTCCCACCCCCACAAAAGAACAGCAACCAGAAACTCTCTGGATTGAGAGTTTCACAGCAAGTGCAGCTGAACCCGGGACGGTCCAGCTCTGAGGGAGAGGGGTGTCCGCCATTACCAAGGCAGCCCACCACTGTGGAGGTAGTCAGCCATTGCTGAGGCAGCCCACTGTTGCCAAGGCAACCCGCCACTACAGAGAGACTCCATCTTAAAAGTGGTGGGCCACCCTTGCCGAGGCAGTTCTAACTACACCCATATAAACAAGACTGCAGGGAAGTTCACTCGGCAGGTGGGCGGAGCCCACAACAGCTCAGCAAAGCCTCTATAGGCAGACAGTGACTAGGCTGCCTCCTTGCTGGGCAGGGCAGCTCTGAAGGAAAAAAAAAAAGAAGGCAGCAGTATAACAGAAACTCATAAAGCCCTAAATCCCTGGGACAGAACACATGGGAACAAAAAGCAATTTATGAGTTCTGCTGCAGCAGACCTAAACGTACCTACACAGCAGCTCTGAATGAACAACAGAGCTCACAGCTCAGCATTTGAGCTCCTGTAAAGAAGAGACCGTCTCCTCAAGCAGCTCCCTGACCCTGTATATCCAAAGAGCCACCTCATAAAGGAGAGATCAGACTGACACCTGGCGGGTATGCTTCTGGGACAAAGATAGCAGAAGAAGAAAGCTGGTAACAACCCTTACTGTTCAGCAGCTGCTGCAGGTGATCCCCAGGCAAGCAGGGCCTAGAGTGGACCTCAGCAGACCTACAGCAGAGGGACCAGACTGTCAGAAGGAAAACCAAGAAACAGAAATAACCTCATCATCAACAAACAGAACGTCCACTCAGAGACCCAATCTGAAAGCCAGCAACTACAAAGACGACAGGTGGATAAATCCATAAAGATGGGAAGAAACCAGCACAAAAAAGATGAAAACACCCGAAACCAGAACACCTCTCCTCCTAAAAGGGATCACAACTCCTCACCAGCAAGGAAACAAGGTTGGATGGAGAACGAGTGTGATGAAATGACAGAATCAGTCTTCAGAAGGTGGCTAATAAGAAACTTTTGTGAACTAAAAGAACATGTTCTAACCCAATGCAAAGAAACTAAGAACCTTGAAAAAAGATTTGATGAAATGCTAACGAGAATGGACAAAATAGAAAGGAATATAAGTGAATTGATGGAGCTGAAAAACACAACATGAGAAATTCATGAAGCATGCACAAGTATCAACAGCCGAATTGACCAAGCAGAAGAAAGGATATCAGAGGTTGAAGATCAACTCAATGAAATAAAACGGGAAGGCAAGACTGGAGAAAAAAGGGTAAAATGGAATGAACAAAGTCTCCAAGAAATGTGGGACTATGTGAAAAGACCTGATCGATGTTTGATAGGTGTACCTGAATGTGACGAAGAGAATGAATCCAAGCTGGAAAATACTCTTCAGGATATTATCCAGGAAAACTTCCCCAACCTAGCAAGGCAGGCAAATATTCAAGTCCAGGAAATACAGAGAACACCACAAAGATATTCGTCAAGAAGAGCAACCCCAAGGCACATAATCGTCAGATTCACCAGGGTTGAAATGAAGGAGAAAATACTAAGGGCAGCCAGAGAGAAAGGTCGGGTTACCCACAAAGGGAAGCCCATCAGACTCACAGCAGATCTCTCAGCAGAAACCCTACAAGCCAGAAGAGAGTGGGGGCCAATACTCAACATCCTTAAGGAAAAGAACTTTCAACCCAGAATCTCCTATCCAGCCAAACTAAGCTTCATAAGTGAAGGAAAAATAAAATCCTTTGTGAACATGCAAGTACTTAGAGATTTCGTCACCACCAGGCCAGCTTTACAAGAGCTCCTGAAAGAGGCTCTACGCATATAAAGGAACAACCAGTACCAGCCACTCCAAAAACATGCCAAATGGTAAGGAGAATCAACACAATGAAGAACCTGCATCAACTAATGGACAAAACAACCAGCTAGCACCAAAATGTCAGTATCAAATTCACACATAACAATATTAACCCTAAATGTAAATGGACTAAATGCCCCAATCGAAAGACACAGACTGGCAAATTGGATAAAAAGACAAAACCCATCAGTGTGCTGTATCCAGGAAACCCATCTCACATGCAAGGATACACAAAGGCTCAAAATAAAGGGATGGAGGAAGATTTACCAAGCAAATGGAGAGCAAAAAAAAGCAGGAGTTGCAATTCTCATCTCTGATAAATTAGACTTTAAAGCAACAAAGATCATAAGAGAAAAAGAGGGACATTACGTAATGGTAAAAGGATCAATGCAACAAGAAGAGCTAACGATCCTAAATATATATGCACCAAATACAGGAGCACCCAGATACATAAGGCAAGCTCTTAATGACTTACAAAGAGACTTAGACTCCCACACAATAATAGTGGGAGACTTTAACACCCCATTGTCAACATTAGACAGATCAACCAGACAGAAAATTAACAAGGATATCCAGGACTTGAGCTCAGATCTGGACCAAGCAAACCGAATAGACATTTACAGAATTCTCCACCCCAAATCCACAGAATATACATTCTTCTCAGCACCACATCACACCTACTCTAAAATTGACCACATAATTGGGAGTAAATCACTCCTCAGCAAATGCAAAAGAACGGAAATCGTAACAAACAGTCTCTCAGACCACAGCGCAATCAAGTTAGAACTCAGAATTCAAAAACTAACTCAGAACCGCACAGCTTCATGGAAACTGAACAACTTGCTCTTGAATGTTGACTGGATAAACAATGAAATGAAGGCAGAAATAAAGATGTTCTTCGAAACCAACGAGAATGAAGACACAACATACCAGAATCTATGGGACACATTTAAAGCAGTCTCTAGAGGAAAATATATAGCAATAAGGGCCCACATGAGAAGCAAGGAGAGATAAAAAATTGATACCCTATTGTCAAAACTGAAAGAGCTAGAGGAGCAAGATCAAAAAAACTCAAAGTCTAGCAGAAGACAAGAAATAGCTAAGATCAGAGTAGAACTGAAGGAGATAGAGACACAAAAACCCTTCAAAAAATCAATAAATCCAGGAGCTGGTTTTTTGAAAAGATCAACAAAATAGACAGACCACTAGCCAGATTAATAAAAAAGAAAAGAGAGAATAACCAAATTGATGCCATAAAAAACGATAAAGGGGATATCACCACAGATTCCACAGAAATTCAAACCATCATCAGAGATTATTACAAACAACTCTATGCGCACAAACTAATAAACCTGGAAGAAATGGATAAATTCCTGGACGCTTGCCTCCTGCCAAGCCTAAACCAGGAAGAAGCCGAAACCCTGAACAGACCCATAACAAGGTCTGAAGTTGAGGCAGCAATTAAGAGCTTACCACCCAAAAAAAGCCCAGGTCCAGATGGGTTCACAGCCGAATTCTACCAGACATACAAAGAGGAGCTGGTACCATTCCTTCTGAAACTATTCCAAACAATACAAAAAGAGGGAATTCTTCCCAAATCATTTTATGAGACCAACATCATCCTGATTCCAAAACCCGGCAGAGACTCAACAAGAAAAGAAAACTTCAGGCCAATATCCATGATGAACATAGATGCAAAAATCTTCAATAAAATACTGACAAGCCGATTGCAACAGCACATCAAAAAGCTTATCCACCATGATCAAGTAGGCTTCATCCCGGGGATGCAAGGCTGGTTTAACATACGCAAGTCTATAAACGTAATTCACCACATAAACAGAACCAAAGACAAAAACCACATGATTATCTCAATTGATGCAGAGAAGGCCTTTGACAAAATTCAACAGCCTTTTATGCTAAAAACCCTCAATAAGCTAGGTATTGATGGAACGTATCTCAAAATAATAAAAGCTATTTACGACAAACCAACAGCCAATAACATCCTTAATGGGCAAAAACTGGAAGCATTCCCCTTGAAATCTGGCACTAGACAAGGATGCCCTCTCTCACCACTGCTATTCAATATAGTACTAGAAGTTCTAGCCAGAGCAATCAGGCAAGAAAAAGAAATAAAGGGCATTCAAATAGGAAAGGAGGAAGTCAAATTGTCTCTATTTGCAGACAACATGATGTATATCTAGAAGACCCCATCGTCTCAGCCCCAAACCTCCTGAAACTGATAAGCAAGTTCAGCAAAGTCTCAAGATACAAAATCAATGTGCAAAAATCACATGCATTCCTATACACCAATCACAGACTTAAAGAGAGCCAAATCAAGAACAAACTTCCATTCACAATTGCCACAAAAAGAATAAAATACCTAGGAATACAACTAACAAGGAACGTAAAGGACCTCTTCAAGGAGAACTACAAGCCACTGCTCAACGAAATAAGAGAGGACACAAACAGGTGGAGAAACATTCCATGTTCATGTTTAGGAAGAATCAATATCGTGAAAATGGCCATACTGCCCAAAGTAATTTACAGATTCAACACTATCCCCATCAAGCTACCAATGACCTTCTTCACAGAACTGGAAAAAACCACCTCAAACTTCATATGGAACCAAAAGAGAGCCCGCATAGCCAAGTCAATTCTAAGCAAAAAGAACAAAGCGGGAGGCATCACACTACCGGACTTCCAACTATACTACAAGGCTACAGTAATCAAAACAGCATGGTACTGGTACCAAAACAGAGATATAGACCAATGGAACAGAACAGAGTTCTCGGAGGCAACACAACATATCTACAACCATCTGATCTTTGACAAACCTGACAAAAATAAGCAATGGGGAAAGGATTCCGTGTTTAATAAATGGTGTTGGGAAAACTGGCTAGCCATGTGCAGAAAGCAGAAACTGGACCCCTTCCTGACACCTTACACTAAAGTTAACTCCAAATGGATTAAAGACTTAAACATAAGACCTAACACCATAAAAACCCTAGAAGAAAATCTAGGCAAACCCATTCAGGACATAGGCGTAGGTAAGGACTTCATGACCAAAGCACCAAAAGCATTGACAACAAAAGCCAAAATAGACAAATGGGACCTAATCAAACTCCACAGCTTCTGCACAGCAAAAGAAACAGTCATTAGAGTGAATCGGCAACCAACAGAATGGGAAAAAATTTTTGCTGTTTACCCATCTGACAAAGGGTTGAGATCCAGAATTTACAAAGAACTAAAACAGATTTACAAGAAAAAAACAATCAAGCCCATTCAAAAGTGGGCAAAGGATATGAACAGATACTTTACAAAAGAAGACATTCATGAGGCCAACAAACATATGAAAAAATGCTCATCATCACTGGTCATCAGAGAAATGCAAATCAAAACTACATTGAGATACCATCTCACGCCAGTTAGAATGGCAATCATTAAAAAATCTGGAGACAACAGATGCTGGAGAGGATGTGGAGAAATAAGAATACTTTTACACTGTTGGTGGGAGTGTAAATTAGTTCAACCATTGTGGAAGACAGTGTGGCGATTCCTCAAGGACCTAGAAATAGAACTTCCATTTGACCCAGCAATCCCATTACTGGGTATATATCCAAAGGATTATAAATCATTCTACTATAAGGACACATGCACACGAATGTTCATTGCAGCACTGTTTACAATAGCAAAGACCTGGAACCAACCCAAATGCCCATCGATGATAGACTGGACAGGGAAAATGTGGCACATATACACCATGGAATATTATGCAGCCATCAAAAACAATGAGTTTGTGTCCTTTGTAGGGACATGGATGAACCTGGAAACCATCATTCTCAGCAAACTGACAGAAGAGCAGAAGATCAAACACCGCATGTTCTCACTCATAGGCGGGTGTTGAACAATGAGAACACATGGACACAGGGAGGGGAGCACTACACACTGGGGTCAGTTGGGGGGAAATAGGGGACGGACGGTGGGGGGTGGGGAGCTGGGGAGAGATAGCAAGGGGATAGATGCCAGATGTAGGTGATGGGGAGGAAGGCAGCAAATCACACTGCCACGTGTGTACCTATGCAACAATCTTGCATGTTCTTCACATGTACCCCCAAACCTAAAATGCGATAAAATAAATAAATGGGAAAAAAAAGAACTAAAAAATATAATAAGCAAAATTAAGAAACCCTCAATGGACGAATTCAACAACAAAATGGAGAGGGCAGAGAAATAATCTGCAAACTGGAAGTTAGAAAAATAGAAATTATCCAATCTGAGTAACAGAGAGAAAATATACTGGAAAAAAATGAACAGCGCCTCAGAGCACCTAATAACAGAGTTTCAAAACACACGAAGCAAAACCTATTCAAATTTCAAAGATAGGTCATTACACAATTCTAGTTGGATGTTTCAATACCCACCCTTAATAATTCATAGAGCAAGCAGAAAGAACATCAGTAAGGACATAGTTCAATTCATTATCTATCAACTGGATCTAATTGACACTTATAGAATGCTTCAGCCCACAACAGCAGAATGCATATCCTTTTCAAGTACACATGGAATGTTTATCAACATAGACCATATTCTGGGCCATAAAATAAATCTCAATTTAAAGAGATTTAAGTCATAGAAAACGTATTCTCTGACCACTGTGGAATTATATGAGACATCAATAAAAAAAAGATCTAGGAAAATCTCCACGCACTTGAAAATTGAATAACACCTTTTTTACGTGACTATTCAGCCAAAGAAGTCAAAGCGTAATTAGAAAATGTTCTGAACAAAATAGAAACAAAAACACAACTTACCAAAATGTGTGGGATGTTGCCAAAGCAGTATGGAGGGAGAAATTTACAGTACTAAAAATGAAACAAAGTATCAAATTTCAGCTTCCTCCTTAAGAAACTAGGAAAAGAGGCTGGGGCACAGTGGCTCACATCTGTAATCCCAGAACTTTGGGAGGCAAGGCAGGAGAATCACTTGAGTCGCAAAGTTCAAGACCAGCCTGGGAAACCTAGCAAGACTCCATCTCTACAAAAAAATTTAAAAACCCAGCCAAGTGTGATGGCACACGCCTGTAATCCTAGCTATTCAGGAGGCGAAGGCAAGAGGATTACTTGAGCCCAAGAGTTTGAGGTTGCAATGTGCCATGATTGTGCCACTGCACTCTTAACTAGGCAATAGAGACCCTGACACACACACACACACACACACACACACACACACACACACACACACACAGTCAAAACCAAACCAAAAGAAATTAGAAAAAAAAAAGAGAATATAAAACCTAAATTAAGTAGAAGAAATGAAATACTGAAGACTGAACCAGAAAAAAAAAAAAAAAAGAAGTAGAAAACATAAAAGGAATGCAGAAAATTAATGAAAACAAAAGCTGGGTTGAAGGGTTGAGTGAGAGGATGAAGTTTCGCTCTGTGACCCAGGCTGGAGCACAGTGGCGTGATCTCTGCTCAGTGCAATCTCCACCTCCCAATTCAAGTGATTCTCCTGCCTCAGCCTCCCGAGTATCTGGGATTACAGACTCCCGCCACCATGCCTGGCTAATTTTTTTTTGTATTTTTAGTAGAGGCAGGGTTTCACTATGTGGGTCAGGCTGGTCTCAAACTCCTGGCCTCATGTGACCCGTCTGTACCTCCCAAAGTGCTGGGATTACAGGCGTGAGCCACCACACCCAGCCCAAAAGCTGGTATTTTGACAAAAATAAATTTAAAAAAAGATAAACTTTTATTCAGACTGATCAGGGAAAAAAAATAATTGCCTATTAATGAAAGAGGCAATATCTAGTACAAATATTAAAAAGAAAATAAAGGAATATTATAAACAACTTATTCCTAAAAAGTCAACACCTGGCTGGGAGCAGCAGCTCATGTCTGTAATCCAGACACTTTTGGAAGCCAAGGCAGGAGGAACACTTGAGCCTAGAAGAGACTAGCCTGGGCAACATAGCAGGACTCCATCTCTACAAAACTTTTTGTTTTTAAATTAGCCAGGTGTGGTGGCATGCACCTGTAGTCCCAGCTACTTGAAAGGCTGAGACAGGAGGATCACTTGAGCCTGGGAGGTCAAGGCTGAAATGGGCCATGATTGCACCACTGCACTCCAGCCTGGGTGACAGAGCAAGACACTGTCTAAAATAAATAAATAAATAAATAAACAAACACCTAGATTAAAGGTACACATTTCTTGAAAGACACAATCTATGAAAGCTCACTCAAGAAGTAGGTAACTTGAATAACTCTAGATGTGTTACAGAAATTGAATTAATAGTTAAAACTCTTTTCCTATGAAAACTCTAAGCCCAGATTTCCTTGCTTGTGAATTCTGCCAAATGTTTAAGGAAGAAATATGAACAATGCTACCCAAACCCTTCCAGAAAATTGAAGAGGGGGAAATTTTTCCAAGCTCATTCGATGAGAAAAGCATTACCCTAATACCAAAACCAGACAAAGTTGGTATAAGCAAAGAAAACTGCAGACCAAAATCCCTCATGAACTCAGATGCAAAGATTCTAAACAAAATTTTAGCAAATTGAATCCAATAATATGAAAAACAGGATAATGCATTATGACAAATTGGGGTTTGTATCAGTAATGTACGATTGTTTAATATTTGAAAATCAATCAGTATAATTCACCATATTAACAAAGATGAAAAACTATATGATCATCTCAATATATGCAGAAAAAAGTCCAACATCCATTTCTGATAAACACTCAGAGCAAACTAGCTATCAAAAGAAACCTCAATTTGATAAAGGGCATCTACAATAATATCACTGTTTATGTGAAAGATGGAATGTTTTCCCCACTGAGATCAGGAACAAGACAAAGATATCCACTCTTACTACTATTCAATATTATGCTGGAAGTTCTAGCCAGAGAAATTAGCCAACAAAAGAAACAAAAGGCAAAGAGAAATGTAAAACTGATTTTATTTGCAGATGGCATTAAAGTCTATGTTGAAAATCTGGTGGAATATACAAAACAGCTACTAAAACTAATAGGTGAGTTTAGCAAGGTTGAAAGACAAGATCTATACAGAAAAAGCAATTGTACTTATTGTATAATGTATTAATTGCATAGTATATTTCCATTACACTAACAATCTACAACCAGAAATCTACATTTTAAAATACCATTTATAACACCAAAAATATTAAATACTTAGCAATAAATCTGACAAAAGATGTATAAGGCCTACACACTGAAAACTGCAATGCATTAGGGAGAGGAATTAAAGTGATCTAAATAAATTGTAGTTACATTTTTTTTATGGGTTGGAAGACTAAATATTGTTAAGAGGTCAACTGTCTTTCATTTTTTCTACATATTTACCATAATTCCAATAAAAATTTCAGAAGCCTTTCTTATGGCATTTGACAATGTGACTCTAAAAGTCATGGAAATGCAAAGGACCTAGAGTAGCCATAACAATTTTCAGAACAAAGATGATGGACTAACACTATCTGATTTAAAGACTTCTTATAAAGCTACGGTAATTAAGACAATGTGGTACTGGCATAAAGATAGACAAGTCGATCAATGAGACACAATAGAGAGACCAGAGATAGACCTACACATATATGAACAACTGAGTTTTTAAGAGATTCTTGCTATGTTGCCCATTGGCCAGGCTGGTTTCAAACTCCTGGCCTCAAACAATTCTCCTGCCTCAGCCTCCCAAGTAGTTGGGATTACCCGTACACACCACTGCACCAAGTTAGCAACAACTGATTTTTGACAAAGCTGCAAAGGCATTTCAGTGGAGAAAATGTAGTGTTTTCAACAAATGGTACTGAAAAAGTTAGATATCCAAATGCACAAAAATGAACTTTGATTCATGTCCCACTATGTATATAAAAATTAACATAAATGGGATCATAGACCTAAATCTAAAATAGAAAACCTAAAAATAGAAGTTCTAGAAGAAAACATAGGAGAAAATATTTGTGACTTTGGATTAGGCAATGATTTCTTAGATATGACACCAAAAACATGATTCATCAGAGAAAAAAATTGATAAATTTGACTTCACCAAAATTGAAAACTTCTGCCTGTCTAAAGATACTGTTAAATGAATGAAAAAAAAAAAAAAAAAACAATTGACAGATGGAAGAAAGTATTTGCAAGTAATATGTCTGATAAAGAATTTGTGTCTAGAATATATAATCTCTCAAAATCAATAATAAGAAAATAACCCGATTTTTAAAGTGGGAATAAGATTTGAGCAGACACATTACCAAAGATGATATACATCTGGCAAATAAGTGCATGAAAAAATGCTCACCATTATCAGTCATTAAGGGGATGCAAATTAAAACCACAATGACAAACTACTCCTCACATATTAGAATGTCTAAAATTAAAAAGACTGACCATGCCAAGTGTTGGTAAGGGTGTGAAGAAGGTGGAAGATTTATACATTGCTGATAAAGATGTAAAATGGAACCAATTCAGGAAAAAGTTTAGCATTTTCTTAAAAATGTAAATACATACCATATGATTCAGCTATTCTACTCTGAAGTATTTATCCACAAGAAAGGAAACATATATCGATACAAAGACATGTACACAAATGTTCACATGAGTTTGATTTGTAAAACCTAAAACCCAGAAACAACCTGTTATCAGTCAGCATTCAACTAGAGAAACAGAACCAGTAGGGCACATACAGTATATTAAGGGATTTATCATAGAGAGCAGGCCATCAGGAAGGGCAGGATGAAACTCTGGGCAATCACTGAAGTTGTAGTCCACTGGTGGAATTTCTTCTTCAGGGAAGCCTCTGTTCTGCTCTCAAGTCCTTTCAGCTGATTGAATCAGATCCACCCAGATGATCTAGGATAATCTCCTTTACCCAAAATCAGTTGCTCGTGAACATTAATCACGTTTACAAAATACTTTTATTGCAACACCTAGATTCATGTTTAATTAATAATTTGGGACTATAGTCTAGCCAAGTTTGACATCTAAAATGGACCGTCACTCAACCCAAATATCCATCAACAGGTAGATGAATAGACAAATTGTACTGTGTCCATACAATGGACTACAATTCATCAAAAAAGGGAATGAATTGTAGATAACAACAATGATGAATCTCAAAATAATTATGCTGAGTGAAATAACCCATACAAAGAGTACATACTATATTATTCCCTTTACATAAAATGCCGGCAAGTGTAAATTAATCTGTATTGACAGAAAGCAAATAAATGGTTGCCTGAAGATGGGGGACAGGATAGAAGGCAGGGTGGGGCAGAGGAAGGGATCACCGAGAATCCTGAGGAAATTTTGGGGAGTGATTTGTATGTTCATCATTTTGATGATGTTGATGCTTTCACAGGTGTACTCATGTCAAAATCTACAAAGCTTTAAACACGTGAAATTATGTTGATTCTATCTCAATACAGCTGTTAAAATTAAACCATAAAGCTAATCAAGCACTTGCAAAATTCACCTTGCAACACAATTATGCAGCGTTATCTGCAACAATATGTCTTCAGCAGTTTGAGAAACACTGTGTGGGAGCTAGGAACATTGCTTTCTTTGTTGGCTTACTTGTTTGCCATCCACGACTCATCCTTTTCCTATTTGAAAGCGATCTCCTAAGATGTAAGATATTGGTGAGACACAGCACCCAGCCTCAACTACAGGAGTTGTAGGATAAAGATCCTCATCCTCCCTCTTCCCCTGTTCCTGGGACTATAAATCTGGAACGATTGTCAGAGAGACAGGGATGATTAGTATCTAATCATTATACTTTGGGCAATGCTCAACTGCAGCTATAGTACCCTGGCCAAATTGTTCCTGCTAGAAGAAGGTTGTGTGCTTCCTGGTGGCCCCTGAAATCCCTTTGATTCATGTCATCTTTAAAGCCTGGCCCTTAACTTCCCCTTGATTCTAGGAGCTATCCACCACACCCAACATCCTTTCAACAAATTTGTTCTGTTTTGATTAGGTTAGCTATTATTGGTTTCTGCTGCTTATAATCAAGAACCTTGAGAATACAGAGACAATATCATATGAGTGGGTGTCATGTAAAAGAAAATACAGAAGAAAGAAGGAGTTATGAAAAGAAAATTCTGGAAAGCTCACCAAACCACAATTAAGCAGGAACCAAATATCTATTTTGTTTAGTAATTTATAAACCCACTGACATGAAACTCTGGGGTCCTGTTACATAGGGTCAGGAAAAAAGAAAGTATGTTCAGCAAAATAGAGAGCCTTCTAGTTTGCTCCATGTGCATGGACTATAATCCTATTTTCAAAGGTTTTTGTTCCAGGGCTAAGCTGGGTGAGTGGGCATTGAATGTTATTCCTTTCTCTTGTCAATAATGATATTAGGTTTACAGACAGTGAGAGCTGACAGTGGCTCTTTGCCATAGATGGGTAGTGGGGGAAAAGGCAAAGCAACCCTGGGTTTGGATCTTCCGTAGTGTGATTCAGGGATTAGGGAACCCTCCATGTACTAATCTAGGTTTCTTCATCTTTACCTTTGGCTACAGGGCATGCTTCAAAATCCCATCCCAACAATGTAGCTTCTGGGAAATCTAAAGTAGTGCTTCCCTTTGCAGGGCATGGCAGACACAGAAAATGGTATAGCACACTGTGAGAAACAGATGAATAGGCTACTTGCAGGCCAGAGGGCTTCTCTGTAATCCTGGCACACTGGTTAGGAAGTTCTGAGCTAAAGCAATCAAGACCAAATTATCTGTCTGACCATTTCAAACCCTCCACAACCCATCCCAGCCTGCTCTTCTTCCATTATTGCCTTACGTATGTCCACAGCTTTAGCCCCACCTGTCTCTTCTCTAATAAAGTTTTACTCACTCTAGTCCACCGATTTTCAAATGGTAGTCCAAAAAATGGCTCTGAGGTTTGAAGAAAGTGAAACTCAAGCCAGGAAAGTTTTTAAAGCACTGCTGGCAGGGCGTGGTGGTTCATGCCTGTAATCCCAGCACTTGGGAGGCTGAGGTGGGCAGATCACGAGGTCACGAGTTCGAGACCAGCTTGGCCTGACCAACATGGTGGAACCCCGTCTCTACTAAAAATACTATAATTAGCTGGGCATGGTGGCGCATGCCTGTAATGCCAGCTACTAGGAAGGCTGACGCAGAAGAATCACTTGAACCAGGGAGTCAGAGATTGCAGTGAGTGAGGTGGTGCCATTGCACTCCAGCCTGGCGACAGAGCTAGACTCTGTTTAAAAAAAAATAAGCACTGCTCTGGACCACAATGATCACTTTCTCCCCTGAGCTTGTTTTGTCATGAATCACATTCAGTTCAGCTTTATGTTGAATATTTCATAGGTTATATCTTGTGTTGGCTTTCCAGTGAGATTGTAAGATTTTGGAAGGCACAGGGCCTAGCTCATTTCTAGTTCATTCCAAGTTCGTTTCCCAACACATAACAACCACTTAGTGAATGAATTAATGCATGAATGAAAACAACTAACATTTGTTGATTACTATGTGCCAGGCACCATGGTAAGCAATTTGCATCCATTATCTCATTTAGTCTTCACAACAAACCTATGAAGTGAGTTTTGTTAATATATTCACTTCATAAATGAGGAAACTGAAGGTCAGAAGATGGGAGTAACTTACCCAAGGTCCCTCAGCCAGTAAATGGCTGGCTGGCATTTGAACTATAATTAGTCTCAAAGTTAGCATGATTCAGAGAGAGGGAGAATGCTAAAGATTTTTAAAAATTAAATTATTTTGGGTAAATAATAGTTTCATGTATTTATAGGGTACATGTGATTCTTAGACTTATGTTTCTGAGATATCAAATGGTCTCTGATAGAGTCAACAGGTGAAGTACCAAAAAAGCAGGGAAAGCTGAGTAAACTGAGTTTTACTGAGGGAAGAAAGAAATGGAAACTATCACCAAATTAGGGTCACTGGTTAACTCTCCTCTAGCACCCTTACCTGTCCAAGTCCTGTCCCAGACACAGAGCAAGTTTCTGCTCTCTACTAAGTGAAAGCAGTAATCCACATTCATTCACACAGCCGTAGTTAAGCACCTATTTGTAAAGGCGTTTTCCATAACTCCTAGACACTAAAAATTATATGTGTCAGCCCGGCGATTTATGTAGAAGCCAGCACAGTGCCTGGTACACACATAATAGACACTTATAAAGTATCTATGTTATTGTTGGTATTAATTAAAAGAATAGTCATTGAATGCCTAGTATGTGCAATATTCTGAGTGTATTCAAAGATTCTGATACATAATCATTCCTTGAATTAGATTATTTTTCTGCCTTTTAACAAATGAAGAAACTAAAACTCAGAGTGGTTAAGATTTACTTAAAGTCACACTCTGATACCCACACCCACGTTCTTCATAATACTCCATACTGATAAATAACATGCATTTTGACACAAATGGATGGACAATAAAGGAAAAGAGGAATCAATTCTTACCAATATCCTAGAAATGATGCCTAGGATAGGCATTGTTTGAGTTCAGCAGAAAAATAAAATTCATTCAAAGATATCCGTGACTCTATCCAGCCACTTGATCAGACTTCGCAGATGACAACAGCTTTTTTTTTTTTTTTTCTTTTTGAAGGAAAGATATTCTGCCCCTTCAGGAGCCAAAGTCCACTTAAGGCTAACCCTTAGCCCATTCCATACCAGGCCATGGGACTCTGTTCTACTCCCTTCATCACGAACCTCCTTACTTAGTTACAGCCAGTGAGGAACAAACTAGTGAACTGAGTAGTCTTTGGGGGGAAAGAGACAAACACCGTAATTTGACTGTCCACCATATCTACTCTCACATTTTCCGTAGTAATAGGAATTTTAGCTGCATAGGACAGCTCAGGTAAAGACCGCATTTTCCAACATTCCTTGCAGATAGATGTGGCCATGTGGCTAGGTCCTGGCCAGTAGGACATAAGTAGAAGTGATACATGTAACTTCTAATCTGTGCCCTTAAAAGAAGCATGCCTCCTTCTGCCCAAGCTCCCTGCTTCTAAAGGTGGGAATGTTGTTGACAAGATGGGAAACAATGAGATAGAATATACCTGTGCTCTTAACATCTTCAAACTCTTATACCAGCCCTGAATCATCTACTTAGACTATTAAGTGAGTAAAAAATAAACTTGTCTTACTTAGATCAAGATATTGTGGGATCTCTTATTGGAGCACTTGAAGATATAACTAACTAACAGGCAACTAGTGGGAAGATTGCTCTGGAAGGCTGGCTACTTTGGGTGTTTTGCTCTAAATGTGTAGAGACAGAAAGGTCTTTATCTGTTGTCCAGTTCAAGGTTCTCATTTTAGATGAGACCCATAGAAGAAGAAAGGACTTGCCCAAGACTACACAGTGAATTGGGATTAAGATTTCCTACTCTGTTGCCATCCAGGAAGGATGTCCTCTCTATGCACTTGGCATCAGTAGAGACCAACAATTCATGCTCTTCTAAAGATATCAAAATATGTGTCTATAACATTGGAGCCATCTGAACAGAAGAAAGAGGGAGTGCCAAACAAAGGATCTTCATAAGGACAGCAGTTCTTATCTTTTAGGATGTAACAGATTTACCCACTCAAATTGAGGAAAATGCAGATGCCTTGGGTCCCACTGTCAGCAATTCTGTTTCAGTAGTCTGAGATGAAGCATTTTAAAACAAATTTTCCAGGTGGTTCTCATAGATGTGTTGCAATGACTATCCTTTGAGAAACAGTGGCCTAGTATCCTAGATTGTATATATAAGACATGGGGAAAGGATGTTAGGTGATTTAAACAATCTAGCAGTTCTTGGCTAAACGCTATGAGACTGCTAAAATCCTAGTTCATCCCGTCCCCGGAAATGGCAGTGGGTGATAGTAGTGCAGGACCCTAGCTGTAGACTCTTGTCATTCTATTAGACTATGTATTTCAGAGGATGTTTTTTTTTTTGTTTTTCTTTTGTACAAATTTAATTTCCTTTAGCTGCTTTTACCTGCAGTTTTCTGAAGATTCTCTCTTCCACTCCCTCTCTTAGGAGATACTAGTGATTGCTGACCAGAAAAAGGGCAGGCTATTATAGCTATGGTTGATTAAACTGTTAAGTGAGGAGCACTTCACTTAACAATTGTCTTGTTCTCATCAAAATTAGAACAGTAGAGTGTCTGATAATGGCATAAAGGATGCATTTCCTCTGACTGCTGTGCATAGCCCTTGCAGCTCAAAATCCCAGGCTCCCTTGATACCTGTCCAGAACTCTTCAACTAGGATATTTTCTCCTTTTGAGATCAGAAATAAGTGTAACAAACAAACCATCAACCTGTTTGTATGATACCCCATAAAATGATTAACGTGGTTAAAAAACAAAACAAAAACTTCCCCTTTATTTGGCTAAGATACTGAAAACAATGTTGAAGTTGCTATAAAAGGATTTGGAGAGCTTTGAGATTGATGAGAGTTGCTTTAACACCATTCTACCTTATCTCCACAATGAATAAAAGGTTACAGTTTGAGACCAGCCTGGGCAACGTGTAGAGACCCCATCTCTACAAAAAAACAATATATTGGCAGGGCATGTTCATGCATGTCTGTAGTCCTAACCTACCTACTCAGGAGGCTGAGGCGGGATGATTGCTTGAGTCCATAAATTCAAGGTTACCGTGAGCTACGATCACACCAATGCACTCCAGCCAGGGCGGCAGAGCAAGACTCTGTCTCTAAAACAAACAAACAAACAAATAAATGATAAATAAAAGGTGACAGAGGCAGCAAGCATCTCATGGAGGCCATAGCTGAAAAAGATAACTCTGTAATGTTGAGGAAGAGATTCTGGGTGTGAGGGGCTTTCAAACATCACTTATTTTTTCTGGAGGACTTTGGTTTGCTCTAGGAAGCTTTTTCTACATCACGAAATGGATCTACAGAAGAAGAAATAGATCCCATTGAGATTTACGGACTCCAAGTCACCTTGTTTAGGAGTTTGGTCTTCAGTAGTTAAGTCACTAGCTACACTTTCCCTTCTCCAACAAGCCTATTAAAGAAGCTGCATAGAGACACAAAAGTTTTGCTCTTTTCAGAATTTACAAATCACATTAAATTGGATACATAGGAAACCACTGGCCTTTCTTCATTCTGTGTAAGGAGGCCAGGAACTCAAAACAGTTTACGGAACAGTTTATCTGTTTAATTCTGATGTCTTATGAAAGTCTGTCATTCCATGCCTAGAGAGATCTGGCATTTAGCACAGGCTACATTGCATTTGTATGTATTCCTTTCCAATGCATTCCCTATTTACCCCAGATAGAGATTGCACTATACTGCACAGAACACTCCACATTTATTTGTTGATGATAACCACAGGCACCAGAACACTGCCCTAGGAGTAAGGAGACTTAGGTTCCAGCTTCAGCTCTACTACCAATATGCTGTGTAACCTTGAGCAAATCGCTTCCCTAGTATAGAATCAATTTTCTCATCTGTAAGGTGAGGAAGAAGATATCTAAGGCTTTCTCCAGCTCTGCCATTCTGTAAGTCTTAATATAAAGGCTTAAACCAATGTAAATTAGTCCTATCATATCAGCAACCCCTAAGCCAGTGGTTCCTAAGTTCCAGTGGGCACCAGAATCAATTAGAGAAGTAACTCCCTATTTGGAAATGTATCATAGATCTGCATAATGATGTGTGTATAAAATAATTCAGTATCTCAATTGATTGTATTAATGGAATAGTGGAAACAATCCATGTGTCCACCAAAAAGTAACTAGTTAAATAAAGTCTGGTACATCCACATAATGGAATGCTACACACCTGTGAAAACTAGTGAGGAAGTTCTCTATGACAGATATGAAAAGATCTTTAAATTACATTATTTTTCAAAGGTGCAGAGCAGTATGTAAAGTAGGCTAATTCTTATGGAGAAGAAGTGATATATATTTACATAATTGGTATATTATATATAGACTATTATAGATTATATTAGAGTAATTATATAGATCATTTATATTATATAATCTATAATCTATATTATGTATATAATA
The DNA here is from genome assembly GCF_009761245.1 of Sapajus apella. NCBI lineage: Eukaryota > Metazoa > Chordata > Mammalia > Primates > Cebidae > Sapajus > Sapajus apella. The sequence continues at coordinate 5,473,462 of NW_022437013.1, forward strand.
GATTGTATATATCTAAAATATATTTTATAGCTTATATATGTTATAGACTATATTATATATAGATGTACTATATATAATCTTCATTTGCTTATATTTGATAAAGAAACTCTGAAAGGATTCATAAGAAATAAATAACAGTGGTCACCTGGATTTTTATGTCAGGTAGGGGTAGGGCAAAGTGAGAACCAGGCAGCTGAGGACAGAAATAGGAGAGAGACTTCCATGCTCTACATTTATATTTTTATAGTTTTGTGCCATGTGAATGCATCATCTGTTCAAAAATTAAATTATAAAATACAATAACAGAATCTACTTGGAAGCTAGTTAAAAATGCAGATGGCTGAGTTTACTGGGTCAGGACTCAGGAATTCAGAAGAATAATAGGTGAAATATATTTTGAGAAACACTGGCCTATACACTTTGCAAAACAGAAAAGATGACAAAGATGCCTGCAATGTAAGATAGCTCCTTCTCTTTAGCAATTGCTCTACCAAGCATTCCAACGTCACTAAAATTATAAGTCTTCCAAATCCATACGTTACCTTTCTACCTTCCCACATCTCCCAGTCATGTGACCAAGCCTTCTTTGGGAAATCTTGACAGTTCTTGATTGTGGAAAACATGAAGTCTCTAGCACCTCTGTTTGTATGGTGTATTAGGCTGTGGCATTGCTGTGAAGAAATACCTGAGACCGGCTAATTTATAATGAAAAAATGTTTAATTGGCTCACAGTTCCACAGGCTGTACAGGAAGATTGATGCTGGCATCTGCTCAGCTTCTGGGGAAGCCTCAGGAAATTTACAGTCATGGTGGAAGGTGAAAGGGGAGCCAGCCATCACATGGCTAGTGCAAGATGAAAAGGGAAAAAAGGTGGAGCAGGAGAAAAAGGGAAATAAAGGGGTGGTGCCATACCCTGGTTTTTTTTGAGGTGGAGTCTTGCTCTATCGCCCAAGCTGGGGTGCAGTGGCACGATCTTGGCTCTCTGTAACCTCTGCCTCCCGGGTTCAAGCAATTCTCCTGCCTCAGCCTCCCGAGTAGCTGGGACTAGAGGTGTATGCCACCACCCTGGCTAATTTTTGTATTTGTAGTAGAGACTGGGTTTCACCATGTTGGTGAGGCTGATCTCAATCTCCTGACCTCGTGATCCACCCACCTTGGCCTCCCAAAGTGCTGGGATTATAGCCGTGAGCTACCGTGACCAGCCACCACACACTTTTAAACAACCAGATATGGTGAAAACTCACTCACTATCATAAGAACAGCATCGAAGAAGCAGCTTCTCTGCTCCTTCTGGAATCGCCATCTGGTTCAACCCGCCTGCCTCCAATCCTGCCTTCACCATGTCCATCAGGGTGAGCCAGAAGTCCTAAAAGGTGTCCACCTCTAGGCCCCGGGCCCTCTGCAGCTGCTCATACACGAGTGGGCCTGGTGTCCGCATCAGGTTCTCAAGCTTCTCCCGAGTGGGCGGCAGCAGCTTCTGGGATAGCCTGGGTGGAGGCTATGGTGGGGCCAGCGGCATGGGAGGCATCACCACCATCACGGTCAGCCAGAGCCTGCTGAGCCCCCTTAACCTGGAGGTGGACCCCAACATCCAGGCCTGTGCACCAAGGAGAAGGAGCAGACCAGGACACTCAACAACAAGTTTGTCTGCTTCATCGACAAGGTACGATTCCTGGAACAGCAGAATAAGATGCTGGAGACCAAGTGGAGCCTCCTGCAGCAGCAGAAGATGGTTTGGAGCAATATGGATAACATGTTCCAGAGCTACATCAACAACCTTAGGTGGCAGCTGGTGACTCTGGGCCAGGAGAAACTAAAGCTGGAGGCAGAGCTTGACAATCTGCAGGGGCTGATGGCGGACTTCAAGAACAAGTATGAGGATGAGATCAACAAGCATACAGAGATGGAGAATAATTTTGTTCTCATCAAGAAGGATGTGGATGAAGCTTACATGAACAAGGTAGAGCTGGAGTCTCACCTGGAAGGGCTGACTGACGAGATCAACTTCCTCAGGCAGCTGTATGAAGAGGAGATCCGGGAGCTGCAGTTCCAGATCTCGGACACGTCTGTGGTGCTGTCCATGGACAATAGCCACTCCCTGGGCATGGACAGCATCATTGCTGAGGTCAAGGCGCAATACAAGATCACCAACCGCAGCTGAACAGAGGCTGAGAGCATGTACCAGATCAAGTATGAGGAGCTGCAGATGCTGGCTGGGAAGCACGGGGATGACATGCGTCGTACAAAGGCTGAGATTTCTGAGATGAACCGGAACATCAGCTGGCTCCAGGCTTAGATTGAGGGCCTCAAAGGCCAGAGGGCTTCCCTGGAGGCCGCCATTGCAGATCCCGAGCAGTGTGGGGAGCTGGCCGTTAACGATGCCAGCGCAAAGCTGTCCGAACTGGAGGCTGTTCTGCAGTGGGCCAAGCTGGGCAGGGCATGGCATGGCAGCTGCATGAGTACCAGGAGCTGATGAACATCAAGCTGGCCCTGGACATTGAGATCGCCACCTACAGAAAACTGCTGGAGGGCAAGGAGAGCCAGCTGGAATCTGGGATGCAGAACATGAGCATCCATACAAAGACCACCAATGGCTATGCAGGTGGTCTGAGCTCGGCCTATGGGGGCCTCACAAGCCCTGGCCTCAGCTATAGCCTGAACTCCAGCTTTGGCTCTGGCACAGGTTCCAGTTCCTTCAGCTGCACCAGCACCACCAGTGCTGTGGTTGTAAAGAAGATTGAGACCCGCGATGGGAAGCTGGTGTCCGAATCCTCTGACGTCTTGTCCAAGTGAACAGCTGCAGCAGCCCCTCCCAGCCTGCCCCTGCTGAGACTGCCCCAGATCCTGGGAGGGAGGCCCCTGTGCAGGGGAGCACAGGGAACAGGAAACCCACAAGAGGCTCAGCCCTAGCCCTCAGCCCACTCACAGGGGAGTTTACTGCCTGGAGACCACCCCTTCTCCCTGCTGCCTTACCCATGCCTCCAGCTGCAAAACAATTCAATTACTTTTTTTGTTGTCCAAAATAAAACCTCAGCTAGCTCTAAATGTTGCTATTCACTTGGGATGGTGGCAGAATAGTAATGATCTATTGGGAAAAGTTATAGATTAGTCTCAAACCTTTTGGAAGGCCAAAAGGTTTTATTGGGGCAGGCCAAAGGTGGCTGGCCAGCTCACTAACATTAGTATAGGAAAGAGAGACTGATCAAAACAATTACCCCGCACCCATTTGTCTCCACTCTGTTTATTCATGTTAATTTTGTGCTGGATGGTCTCTCCTGGGAGGATCAAAGGGGAATTACCTGTTAATTGCATTTACTCTGGGCCCGGGAACCAAAAGCTTTTATCAGTTGTAAAACCATTCTCTTAACCATGTTAATTATCCACAAGTGTGTTAACTTAGAACCTCTGTTGTAAAATCTTGAGGGAATAGATGTGTGATGGACAGAGGGTCTGAGTCGATTGACTGCATTTCGCCCTCTGAAAGCAGCCAATGGCCATCCCTAGCCCACTTGAAACACTGTAATGGTGTGAGAGTATATTTATTCATCTGTAGCTGAATCAGGGTCTACAGGTCAGACTTCTGCAGACGGTGTCCCATGTCTGAGGTAGTGACCCTGAAGTGATAGAAGACACACACACACACACACACACACACACACACAAACAACAGAACAGCCCCATGGGATGGTACTAAGCCATTCATGAGAAACACCGCCATGATCCAATGCCTCTCACCAGGCCCGACCTCCAACATTGGGGATTACAATTTGACAAGAGATTTGGTGGGGACACAGATGCAATCCATATCATATGGCTACGTAAGCAGCTTTTGTCTTTCACAGGATCAGGCTAGAAGAACTTGCTCATTTGGAGGAATAAAGATTGTTGGGAATGAGAAAATAGCCCCTCCAAAAGTTGAGATTAAAGAGTGATTTCACTTGCCCTGAACTCCTACTGCCAACTGGCCTGTGAAGTGATAGCCTTTGCAGAGCTAACCACAGGAACAGCAGCACTAGCGCTGCCCCTGCCTCCTACTTGGGAGACCTGCTTGTAGATTTTAAATCAGGATGTGGGCAATATGCAGGATTTTTCTGGAACTGGCTTACACTTCTCCTTTGAGCCAATTGGATGTCCTTTAAAATAATTAGACAATATACATTGCTTATATGCACTAAGTACTTACCATGTTATCTTATTTTGTCAACCCGACAGGGTAAGTATTACACTGTTACTATCTCCCTTTTATAGATGTGGCAACCAAAGCATAAGTAGGGAGTGGATAGCCACAGATCCCATAGTTAATAAGCAGGACTCCTTGGTAGCTCAGGATGGCAGTTGGGATTTAAATTCTGGCAGTCTGTTGCTAGGTCGTCCTTACTCAAAGGCAAGGCCAAGTCACCGAATAAAAAGTTTCTGCAACTCTATCCCAAGAGCTCAGGGAATGTCCACTGGCTCTGCCTCTGACTCACTGTCCTGACTCCTCTTGCTTTCTTCCACTGTGCCAGGTTTTCTTACTAAGTTTGCAGAGCCCAGGTTCTCTCCCTTTGGTGTGTCCATTAGAATTGACCCTTCAGTTGGATTCTACCTGAATTTCATTAGCAGCTTCTCCCATGATCGCTGGCTCTCAGATCACCTTTGGGTTCAAGCTCTGGAGCTCCACAGGCAGATCTAATCCCAAGCTCAACCCAGATTCCTAGCCCAGGCCCCCAATATGGATGTAATATCCTGGGATCCTACTTATCCTACCAAGAAGAGAACAGACTCTCTTGGTCTCTCTCAGACCTTTATTTCTCAGCTATCTGATTCTGTTGACCCCTCACACTCATGTGCAATGTCTCCCAAGCCTTACCAACAAGTTGACTCTCTCTAACATACTACAAAGGAGCCAAGTCAGCAGCAAGGACTTATTGGCAGCTCAGGATGCTACCTTGGATGGCATCTGCTGTTCCTCCTGATTAGCAGCTGGGATACAGCCCAGGCAGTGTAGGGACAGGAAGAGGAAGTGTCTGATACAACTTTTGTATGGACTTTTAAATTTTTTTTGGAGGGGGATGAATTGGCACCAAACAGACACTATTCCAAGTGCCTTGTTCCACCGTGGGATGCATTGGAAGACAATTAGTTGTGACAGGGGAGAAGTATAGTGTTTAGCCACGTAAGAGAGTAAAACAAACTCATCCAGCCTCAGAGTGAACTGAAAGCTTTAATAAGAGCATTAACCAGTCACAGGTAGGGAGATAATAAAAACTTCAGCTCATTTTTGGAGAAAACTTGCTTGGTTCCATTAGCTATGGTGAGAGCCTGTTGTTTTGCTAATTTGTATTTGTTTTAACATCAACTAAGTTCTAAGGGCTATGTGGAGTTCGGCCACTTTATCTCCTTTTGCTTCTTTGAACACATCCTTCCCCTTATGAAACCACTCAGCAGATCTTTCATCAGCAAACTAAAAAAAGAAAGGAAGAAAGAAAAAGCAAACTAGTTCTGAGCCATAGTCCATTTATGCTGAATAGATAGCATGGGCTCTGGAGTTCAAATACCTGGGTTTTGAATCCCAGCTCAGTTACTTACAAACTGTGTGATCTTGGTCAGGATACTGAACCTCTGTTTCCCAGTTTCTTCCTCTCTAACATGGGAATAATAACACCACCCACCTTACTGAGTTGTTATGAGGAAAAAATGAATTCATATTTGCAAGGTCCTTGGAAGAGTGTCTGACAATAATAAGCACTATGTCAATGTTTATTAAATAAATAAGTATTCTCATTAATTAAACAAATCTGTATTGTATATCTATTAGCTAGCCAGAGGTTGGCAAACTTTTTCTGTAGAGGACTACACAATAAATATTTTTAATGGCTTTTGGGCCATATGATCTGTCTTTCAACTACTCAAATCTGCTATTGCAGTGAGAAAGCAGTCATAGAATACATGTAAGTGAATTGGTGTGACTGTGTGCCAATATGAATTTATTACAAAAATAGATTAGGCCAGATTTGGCCCACAGGTCATAGGTTGATGACCCCTGTGCTAGAGAAAGGGGATACAATAATATGCAAAACAGACCCACTAAAGTGTTCTGTCTGGTATATATACCTTATTGATTGTGAGAAGTATGGGGGCAGGGAGACAAGGGGGTGTAGCCTACCCTGGAGGATTAGCAAAAGCTTCTCTGAGAAAGTGGCTTCAAACGAAGACAAAAGATGGACATAAACAAGTGAATGGGGGCATGAGGAGGGGAATGTGTGAGGTACACCACATTGACATCACCCTCAAAGACCAAGGATGTCCCAAATATCCTAAATATGTCATTTTACCTTTCATTTGGTTTAGGGAAAAATCACTGAGATTTTCATTCGATCTGTTTTTGTCTTTTTTAGCTGCTATAACAAAATACCATAGACTGGGTAGCTTATAAACCACAAAATTTCTCATAGTTCTGAGGGTTGGAAGTGCAAGAACAAGGCACTAGCCCATTTGGTGTCTGGTGAGGGCCCACTTTCTGGTTCATTGACAGAACCTTTTCAATGGACCCTCATGTGGTAGAAGGGGCTAGCTAGCTCTCTGGGGTCTCTCTGTCTCTCTCTCACTTTCTCACTCCTTTTCTTTGTTGTTTTTTTCTGTTTGACAGAGTCTGGCTCTGTGCCCAGGCTGGGGTATAGTGGCATGTTCTCAGCTCACTGCAACCTCTGTCTCCTGGGCTGAAACCATCCTTCCACCTCAGACTCTGGTACAGTTACGTGCCACCACCCCCAGCTGATTTGATGATTTTTTAATTTTTTTTTTTTTGGTAGAGATGGGTTTTTGCCATGTTGCCCAGGCTGTTCTTGAACTCCTAGGATCAAGTGATACACCTGCCTTTATCTCCTAAAGTGCTGAGATTACCAGTGCGAGCAACTGCACCCAGCCTGGGGTCCCTTTTGTAAGGACACTGATCCCAATAACCTAATCATCCCAAATGCCCCACCTCCAAATACCATCACCTTGGAAGGTAGGATTTAAACATATGTATTTGGGGTTGTAGGGACACAAACATTCAGCCCGTAGCACAATCTCTTCCTGAAGCTATTTTTAATCTCAACCTGTAAAATCTCTTGTGAGAATAACAGAATTGTTAAGTGCATAGACTGTTGCCAGCTTGCCTGGGTTTGAGTCCCAGCTCCACATACTAGTTGTGTAACCTTGGCCAAGTTACTTAACCTCTTTTCCAAAGCCTTCTCTCTCTGTTAGGTGGGGATAACAGTATTGGTAGTATTCCCCTCAAAGGGTGGTTATGGAGACTGAATGAGCTGTTACATGTAACCTATTTAGAATATTGTTAGCTCACAGTATTTAAAGTGTTAGCCTTTGCTGTTATTGTGGTTTATATGCCTGGTACTTTGTGTAGGCTACATTAAGTTTTCCTTTTATATCTGCTAGCATTGCCTCTTTCACATTCTGTTATGGACTGAATGTCTTGTGCCTTCTCAAAATTCACAGGTTGAAATTCTATCCCTCAACATGATGGTATAAAGAGGCAGGGCCTTTGGGAGGCAATTAGGTCATGAGGGTGAAGCTTTCATGATGGGTTTAATGCCCTTATTGAAAAGACCGCAGAGAGCTCTCTCACCCTCTTTCCTCCATTTGAGGATGCAAGGAGTTAGACTGCAACCCAGAAGGGAGCCTTTACCAGAATCCAACCATGGTGGCACCCTGATATCAGGCTTCCAGCATCCAGAACTGTGGGAAATAAATTTTTTGTTGTTTATAAGCCACTCAGTCTAAAATACTGCGTTGTAACAGCCCAAATTGACTAAGACATACCCTAAGAAATATCATTTCACTAGTTCTCTAATTTTAGGACTTAGTTTATAAGTCCTAAAGTTTATTGTACACTTACATTGTGGATTCTGGACTAAACAATTTACTCACAATTCTCATTTAATCCTCAGAATCAAAGTCTTAGTATGCCCATATAAGTTGAGGAAACTGAAGTTCAGAGCAGCAAAGTGACATTCCCAAAGTCAAAACGCTAGAAAGTAGAAGATCCAGGATTCAAACCCTGATTTATTGGACTAAAGAGCCCCAAGTCCTTAGCCAATATGCTATATAGTCTCCCACACATATTGAATCATACATTTGATGGTATCCTCTCCTCTTCACCTTTTCCCACAGTAAAGAGGCAATTTGGTTAGAGTTCCCTAATACAGCAGCCCTTGTCTCCAAGACAGCTCCCTGTCTGGGCTTCTCTAGCTCATTGCAAAAGTGCAACCTACATACAGTGTTCTAGGACTGGTAGCACCTAGAGTAAGAATATGTGTTTTGTTAGGGCTGGTATTATGAGTAGGCAGTATAATCAAGATAAAGATTTTAATATTTGTTGAGCTCTTCTTACTGTGCCAAATACTTTCCATACATTAATTATTTTATTTAATCTTCATAACAACACTAGGATATTAATAATGCTAGCATTTCCATGATACAGATTATGAGCCAGAAGCAGACGGAGATCCAGCAATATTGGTGTAACTTCCAGGGATGGAAAAAACTTCTTTGCTTCCCAGAACACTTCTGATTAGCTCCCTTTCTATATGAATACCCATTATTAAAGAAGCACTGGATTTATCAAAATGCAAATCTCCCTGAAAAGGTAATACATTCAGCTTTCCCAATGCTTTGTACCTCAGTTGGAACGAGCATACCTCAGTTCCATTTCTGAGAGCTAGTTTATTTATTTTTTATTTTTTGTCTTTTTTCATGCCTTTTTGTTCTATCCAGAGAGAGCTAGTTTTGATAGGGAGAAGTGTGGAGAGAGCAAGGACATAGTAAGGGAACACACTTTGGGACAGCATTTACTGACTAACATAATATGGCCAAGAGCCAGAGAGTTGGTCCTATGTTCTGATTCATTTCCGATATCCTTCCTGGCTGGGAATAGTGTCCGAGGCCTTCCCCTTCCTGTCTCCCAAGCTTGCCATTTTCTCTTCCTTTTTTCTGAATCATGAAAATCAAGTTATCAGACTGTTCACTTAAGGCTCCTCCCACGAACACTTCCTCCAATCAGTCTCCTTTGATTAAGTTTAGATCTGTTTTCCTGAGTAACCAGATCAAACCTTTGTCGGAGCTTCTAGCTCAGCCTTGTGACCGACCATTCAGTTCTTATCATCTGAGGGTCACTGCACGTCCCAATCTGGCATTAATGGGCCTTCACAAAGCCCACAAGCTGATTGGATGGAACTAGTTTTAACATAATCTTGTCATCTGGTGTAGTCAAAGAGTAAACCACCGTTTTATCTTCAGCCCTCAGTCCATTTTGTCTCCATTCCTCCTTTCAGGAAGTTTCCAAATTACTCACTCAAGGGATTCAGCTACCACCCACTTAAAGCAATTCAAAAGAAAGATAAAAACTAAGAAATCATACTCTATATTCACTATTGACTAAGCTTTTTATCAATGGTTCAGGAATCATCCCTGAAGTGGTATTTCCATGGAACTAGCATCCCATGTTTCTGCCTAGACTAGCTGAGGGAAAGAGAAAGAGGAAAAAGGAGAAGAGTTATTTAAAAAATTCTCCCTACATGTCCCATCCTGTACCATACCTATCCCCACCCCTACCCCCAACTGAAAATAGAGCTAGAGCATTGAAAGTGGCTCTGGGTTGAAAGAGAGCAGGTGGCACTTCCAAATCAGCCTGAGATTTAGTGACGCTCCTGTAGACCACACACCTGTTACATATGCATAAAAATACCATTTCAAACACATGCTTTCTCACATTAACTCTAACCCCAACCCCCACAAATGCACACCCTGAAGTACATAGCTCTCTGGCTCTGTGTTCCATAGAAAGGTGGCCAGGTCTATGAAGAGAATTTAAGTCCGCTTTTCCATGCCCTTCCTGTTCCTGTTTCTAGCCAGTACTGGTTTCCTTTCAGCAGTGTGTGTGTGTGTGTGTGTGTGTGTGTGTGTGTGTGTGTGTATGCGTATCTGTCTGTGGGTCTGTCTGTATGTGTCAGTGCAGAAAAGGGAAAAGTAGGGAAGAAGAGCAGGGAGGAGGAGGCATTAATCATTTGTTTGGGACCAGATCCCAAAGTGGTCTAAGCCAGGGATCTGCAAACTTTTTCTATAAATGGCTAGATAGTAAATATTTTAGGCTTTGTGAGCCATATGGTCGGTCTCCGTCACAACTATACCACTCTGCCATTGTAGCATGAAAGCAGTCATAGACAATATCTAAATGAATGAACAAGGATGTATTCCAACAAAACTTTATTTATAAAGACAGCTAGTGAGCTGCATTTGGTGCACAGGCTGTAGATTGACGACTTCTGGTCTAAATTAGTGGAGAGACTGGAATCACAAATGTGTGACAGTTGCTTGAGTCTGTGTTGAGTTAAGGGTCTTGCAGGTTCACAGGCCATAATTGTGAACACCACTGGTTACTACTCAGACACATTATAAACCACACTAGGGAAGGGTGTAGGGGATTAGGCCTAGTGTGGCCTGATCTCAGGACATGCTCTGGTAGCAATGTTTTAAAACAGAAATCCTGATAGGAGCTTGTTTCCTTATGTTTTTTTTTTTTCTACTTCCTAAAAGTATAATGTTTATTTTGTTTGGGAGGGGAGTAGGAGAAAGGAGGAAGACAGGGAGGTTTCCAGTGACTTGAGATTTTTGGTGAACTGGATTCCAGCTACCTGAGGTCTTTCCACCTCTGTGTTAACAGTAGAGTAAGCATGTTCACTGGCACCAATCAAGGCTTGGCAGTGCCAGGACCAATGGACTTGCCCACCAGTGTGCAAACTTCCCAAAGTGGCTTAGTCACAGTGCTTGCAGGCCTATTATATGTCCGGGTCTGGACGCTCCTGGGAGGGCTTCATAATATGCTGTTGGGTGCTCTCCCCCAAGGCATGTGAGTCCACTCTAGGCTTGGTATAGCAAATAAGTTTTGTTTTCTGTGCCAACTCCAGCTGATTGGTAGGTAGCTGTTGTCTTCTGAGATGGATTTGAGGCCACATCTGGGTCAAATGGGAAAATGAGTCTGCTTGATAAATGAGACCTGCTATGGGCAGGAGGGGAAGGAGGGAAAACATGAGGGCACCAGCCCTGCTCCAGGGCTGGGGACCTGGAAAAGATATCCAAGAAATGCAGACTATTTGCTGAGTCCTATCTGCTAGTGTCTGGCAGGCTGGTAAGAGACATCCCTTCAAACATCTCAGTGAATCAAGTGACTCATTGGGAAGGTAGCCCACTTACGACCTATTTTTTATGGTTATTATCACCCACAGGGTTAATGTCACCTGTAATACAATCTAGGACACATTCCTGCCCAGGGCATCCTGTAAAGAGCTGTGTTGCCTTTATTAAGGATCATCTATATTTATCGGCCACCTCCTATTTACCAGGTATTTTGCTGGCCCTGAGGCGGCCAGACAGGAATGGGTAAGAAAGGGTTCTAGCTATGGTGTTTTTTTTCAATCTAGTGGGACAGAATGATAAGCAAATTAATATCTAAACCATAAAGCAAATTGAAGTAAATCCTATAAGAGCAGATTAAGTGAAACACTCTGGGAGAAAAGAGGAAAGAAATGAGCCTTAATCCATAGGACATGAGGTTGGGGCCTCAGAGAGGAAAATCAAGAAGGTCTCTATGGAGGAGATAGCTTATGAACCAGGCCCTGAAGGATAAAGTAGATTTTAAGGTAGAGAGGACATTAAGGAATTGCTTCCTTAAAGATCTCCCTTCCTGTGGTCCAGGGGTTCTCAATCTTTTTATACCCCTACATGCCTAAGGAATATGATATGTCAATTTTTTTTTTTGACATGAAACCATCCATTCATCTGTCAAGTTTTTTTGAGAACATACATTGCTGGTTGCGTGCCAGAGACTCTACTCAGCAGCAGTAACATGGCTTAGCTTCTCTCCTAGGGGACTATGCTTCTCAGATGAGAATCTCCACTCCAGTCTCACAGTGAGCCAACTCACCCTTCACATTGCAACCAGAGCCTACTTTCTTGCTTTAGTTTCAATTTTTAAACATCTTATTTATTATTTTTAATTTTTGTGGGTACATATTAGATGTATACATTTATGGAGTACATGAGGTATTTTGATACATGTATGCCATGCATAATAATCACGGTAAATGGGGTATCCACCCACTCAAGCATTTATCCTTTGTGTTACAAACAATCCAGTGATATTCTTTTGGCTCTTTAAAAATGTACAATAAATTATTGTTGCCTGTAGTCATCCTGTTGCACTATCCAGTACTAGATCTTATTTATTCTATGTAACCATATTTCTTAACAATTAACCATCCCCACTCCCCCTTCCCCCTGCCCCCACTTCCCTTCTCAGCCTCTGGTAACCATTATTCTACTCTCTGTCTCCATGAATTCAATTGTTTTAATTTTTAACTCTCACAAATAAGTGAGAATATGCAAAGCTTCTCTTTCCGTGCCTGGCTTATGTCACTTACCATACCATAATATCCTCCAGTTCCACCTATGTTATTACAAATGACAGGAACTCATTCTTCTTCATGGTTGAATAGCACTCCATTTTTTGTATGTATCCCATTTTCTTTATCCATTCATCTCTTGATAGACAACTAGGTTGCTTCCAAATCTTGGGTATGGTGAATAGTGCTGCAATAAACATGGAAGTGCAGGTATCTCTTTGGCATACTGATTTCCTTCCTTTGGGGTATACACCTAACACTGGGATGGCTGGATCATATGGTAGTTCAATTTTTAGTTTTTTGAGGAACCTCCAAACTGTTTGCCACAGTGGTTGTACTAATTTGCATTCCTGCCAGCAATTTTAAAAGATTCTATTTTTTCCATATCCTCATCAGAATTTGCTATTGGTTTTTAGATATAAGTCAGTTTAACTGGAGTGAAATGATATCTCATTGTAGATTTGGTTTTAATTTCTCTGAGGATCAATGATTTTGAGCACTTTTTTATATGTCTGTTTGTTCCATGTATGTTTTCTTTTGAGATATATCTATTCAGATCCTTTGCCTTTTTTTTTTTTTTTTTTTTTTTTTTTTTTGAGACAGAGTCATGATGCTCTGTCATCCAGGCTGGTGTGCAGTGGCATGATCTCGGCTCACTGTAACCTCTGCCCCCTGGGTTCAAGTGATTATTCTGCCTCAGCCTCCCAACTAGTTGGTATTACAGGTGCCTATCACCACATCAGACTAATTTTTGTATTTTTAGTATAGATGGGGTTTCACCATGTTGGCCAGTCTCAAACTCCTAACGTCAAGTGATCCGCCCATCTCGACCTCCTAAAGGGCTGGGATTACATGCGTGAGCCAGTCTGCCTGGCTGTTTTGCCCACATTTGACTGGATTATTTGATTTTTTACTATGAAGTTGATTGAACTCCTTTATTCTGGTTATTAAGTCTTTGTCAGGTGGATAATTTGCAAATGCTTTCTCCCATTCTGTGGGTTGTGTCTTTACTTTGGTGATTGTTTCCTTCACTGTGTAGAAGCTTTTTAGCTTGATGTGATCCCATTTGTCCATTTTTTTTTCTCTGGTTACCTGTGTTTGTGGGGTATTACTCAAGAAATCTTTGTCCGGAGCAATATCTTGGAGAGTTTCTTCATAGTTTTCTTTTAGTAGTTCATAATTTGAGGTCTTAAATTTAAGTCGTTAATCCATTTTGATTTGAGTTTTGTATAGGGCAAGAGATGGAGGTCTAGTTTCATGCTTCTGCATATGGATATCCAGTTTTCCAGACACCATTTATTGAAAAGACTATCTATCCCTTCCCCATTGTATTTTCTTGGCATCTTTGTAAAAAATAAGTTCACTGTAGATGTATGGATTTATTTCTGGGTTCTCTATTCTGTTCCATTGGTTTGTGTTTGTTTTTATGCTAGTACCATACTGTTTTGGTTACTATAGCTGTGTAGTATAATTTGAAGTCAGGTAATGCCATTCCTCCAGTTTTGTTCTTTTTGCTTAGGATGATTGTTGATATTGTGGATCTTTTGTGGTTCCATATAAATTTTAGGATTTTTTTCACATTTATGTGAAGGATGTCATTGGTATTTTGATAGGAACTGCATTGAATCTGTAGATTGTTCTGGTAGTATGAAAATTTTAACAATATTAATTATTCTTTTTTTTTTTTTTTTTGAGACGGCATCTTGCTCTGTCACCCAGGCTGAAGTGCAGTGGTGAGATCTCAGCTCACTGCCACCTCTGTCTCCTGGGTTCAAGCAATTCTCCTGCCTCAGCCTCCCGAGTAGCTGGGATTACAGGCATGCACTGACTAATTTTTGCATTTTTAGTAGAGATGGGGTTTTGCCATGTTGGTCAGGCTGGTCTCAAACTTTTGGCATCAAGTGATCCACCCACCTTGGCCTCCCAAAGTGCTGGGATTACAGACATGAGCTACCGTGCCTGGCCAGATTCTTTTTTCTCTGTGATATATTGAATTTTGTCGAGCTTCCTCAAGACAGATACTTTGACTTCTCTGTCTCAAAGGTCATATATCTCTATTTCTCCAGGATTCATCCTGATACTTCATTTAATTTGTTTGATAAGGTCATGATTTCTTGGATGATCTTGCTATTTGTGGATGTTTGTCAGTGTCTGGCATTGACGAGTTAGGTATTTACTGTAGTCTTCACAGTCTGGGCTTGTACCTGTTCTTTGTGGAAAGTCTTTCCAGGTATTCAAAGGAACTCGGTGTTGTGATCTAAGTCTGTTCACTGCAGTTGTATCTACATTATGGGGAACCCCAAGCCCAGTAATACCGTGGCTCTTTCAGACTCATAGATTAACTGCCTTGTTGGTCTTGAGTAAGATTAGAGAGAATTCTTTGAATTACTAGGTAGAGAGTCTTGTTCTCTTTCCTTACTTTTCCCCAAGCAAATGGAGCCTGTCTTTCTGTGTTGAGTTGCCTAGAACTGGAGGAGGAGTAACACAAGCAGCCCTGTGGTCACCACCACTGGGACTGCCCTGGGACAGACCTGAAACCAGAACAGCACTGGGTCTTGGACAAGGCCAACGGTGACCACTGCCTGGCTGCCTCCAAGTACTCTACGATCAGCAAGTGACAAATCCAGCCAGACTTGTGTCCTTCCCTTTAAGGTGGTTAGTTTTTCCTGGCCCTCTGCAGGTCCAGAGCTATTGTCCAGGATCCATGGCCTGGAGTTGAAGGAGTTGAAACCTTAAGAATTTATCTGGTGCTATATTCTACTGAGGCTGAACTGCCATCCAAGCCACAAGACAAAGTCCTTCCCACTCTTCCCTCCCCTTTCCCGAAGCAGAAGTGTCTCTCCTTGTGGCTACCACCACACTGGGCCCATGGCAAGTACTGCCTGGCTACTGTGGATTCTTACTCAAGGCCCAAGGGCTTTTCAGTGAATGCTGCCCATCCTGGGTCTCTCCTTACAGGGAAATAGGCTCTAGTCTGGCCCAAGGCAGGTCCAGAAATGTTGTCCAGGAGCCACAGCCTGGAATTGTGGACCCCAGGAGCCCACTTGGTACTCTACCCCAGTGTAGCCAAGCTGGTACCCAAGCTGGAAGACAAAGTCGTCTTTATTTTTCACTCTCCTTTCCTCAAGCAGAAGGAGTCTTTCACTGTAGTCACCACAGCTTGGAATGTACTCAGTAACTCTGGAAGCTAGCTCAGCTCTTAGTCTCACCTGAAGTTTGTGATGACTAGTGCTTGGGTACCACTGCTAATTATTCTGGGCCCACAGGCTCTTTAGTCAGTGAGTGATGAATCCTGTCAGGACTGGATTCTTCTTTTCAAGGCAGTCGTTCCCTACTGGCTCAAGGTGTGTCTAGAAATGTCCAGGAGCTAGAGCCTGAAATCAGGGCCTCAGGACTCTGCCTGACACACTATTCTTCTGTGGCTAAGCTGGTATCCAAGTCGCAGGACATAGTCCTCTTTACTTTCTCCTCTCTTCTCCTCAAGCAGAAAGAAGGAATCTCTCCTAGAGCTGTGTACTGTACTGCCTGGAGCTGGTGGAGAAGTGGCACAAACACTCCCTTAGTTGCCCCAGCTGGCGTCTCACTAGGTGAGACAAGTGAACTCCGAGTCCACTGGTTCCAAGTCCAGCAGAGCACCAGAACTTGTTCAGGAATTGCAGTCCTTGTGGCCCAGACTGTTCAAGTTTATTTAGGACCCCAGAACCCTTTAGCCTTGGTAGCAGGGCTTGCCAGAACTCAGATTCCAACTGCTAGGATGGAAAATTCACCTTTGGCTAGGGCTGGTCTAAATATTCCCTCTGCGGATGCTAGCTGTGTTCTGCCCTGTGTTACTTTCTTCTGTGACAGGCAGCAGTGAGTTACAATCCCACAATCAGTGTTCTTTCTTTCTCCCAAGCACATAGATTTTCTATCTGAGCCACGTGGCTACTACCAGGGGAGGGGTGGCATTAGCAATTCAAGACTGCCTTTCCTACCCTCTTCAGTGCCTCTTTCCCTAATATGATATTAAAACCAGGTACTGTGATTGCTCACCCAATTTTTGGTTCTTATGATGCTGCTTTTTTCTGTGGATAATTGTTCAATTTGGTATTCTTGCTGGAAGATGATTACTGGAAGCTTCTGTTCAGCTATCTTGCCTTGCCCTATTTTTACTAGGAAATACATGCCAATGATCTGAAACATGCAAAGGGGTATAGCTAAAAAATAACTTTTCTTGCAAAATTTTGTCTGGCCTAACCATGGCTAACAGTTTCTTATGTATTCTATAGGAGAGACTCATTACAAACATAAGCAAATATACTCATGTTATTATCACAAATGGTATCATACCACAGACATTGTTCAGCACCTGCCTTTTCTGCATAACCATACATCTTAGAGTTTCTTTCCATAAGTACGTAAAGAGACTAGTCATTTTGTAGTTATAGCCTTTTCCTTTGTAAGGATTGCCATAAACTATGTACACAATCTCTTATTAACAGACATTTAGGTCTCCCACAATCCTTTGCTAATGAATAAACTTACACATGTGGGGGTATATTTATATGACAAATTTCTAAAAGTGGAATGGCTACATCAAATGGTGTGGGCTAGTCATGTATAACTTTTACACATATTGCCAAACTGCTCTCCATAGATATGTTCCAATCTATATACAACCAGTACAGTATGTTCTCAAACTTTTTCATATTTCTCAATCTGATAGATGAAAAGTGGGATATCATTGCAATACTGCATTGTATTCCTCTTATTATGAGTCACACTGAACATCTTTTCATATGCTTAAGAGCCATTTCTTTTTCTGAGAACTGTTTATTCACATGAATTGCCCATTTTTCTATTTCCTTAGTTATCTTTTCCTTATTAATTTGTAGTAGCTCTTTGTGTACTGAAAAGTTAGCTCTTTGTGATGCAAATTGCAAATTTTTCCTAGGATACAGGTTCTTTACTTATTCACGATGCTTCTTATAACTTCTCCCACTTCTCAGTCAGATAAGATAGAAAAGTGACTTTATTGGGGATCCTTTACTGCTTCTGTATACTAGGGAAATTGCTTTCCTTCTTCCACATACTTTATGTTCTGAATTCTATTTTTGCTATTTCTTGCTCAAATATTACCTGGTAATTGATTATCTGCCTTTTTCAAGTCAAGGAATCCTTCAGAACCTAATTAAACCTGTGAACCTAACGCCCAGAAATATATACATATATAACACACCTTCAACATTGCATTTACTTTTAGGGAATTTACAACCCTCTTTAGGATTACTATTTCTTGAAGTGTGGCATAAGGACAACATCTATCAGAATCTCTTGGGAAAGTTGTTTAAAATAAAGACCCTCAAGCCCCTCTCCAGAGTGAAGGACTAGGACTCTGCGTATAGGTGGGGCCCTGGAATACATATTTAAACATATTCAGGTAATTCCAATACACACTAAAGCATCCCGCAATCTAGGGGAATCCATGAATGCAGCTTAGTGATCCTTGGTTTAAGTCTTAACCTCCAACTAGAGTATTTGGATTCTGGTGGGAAAAGTTGAAAGAGGAACTTCAGGGCTTAAGACGAAGATAAAGGTGTAAAGATAGAGTGGCTGATGGGGAAATGACACTTGTGCACAAGTCTCACAAATGATATATGGTCAGCCAATTTTAACAGCATCCGAATGTGTGTGTGTGGGTTTAGAGGGAGAAACACATGTGTAGTTATCTTTTATCTTTTTTGATATGTAGATCAAAAATGACCTTTTCAATCTCTCTCTCCCTTTCTGTCTTTCTCTCTCCTTTCATTAGAGTACAAGCAAAACACATCCCCACTAGAGGTGGGAAAATGCTGTTGAAGGATAAGCTGGTTCATGTACAAAGCAGACTTTAGTAATACCCTGAGTTCCACTGGAGTAGGCAGTTGATATGGGGGATTTGATTAGAATTTGACTTTTTCACAGAAGAGTGTACTAAAGGGAAACATTTACTTGGTTGTTAATACTTCAGATCTTGCCCTCTAGGGGCCACAGGGACATCCTTTTGTATTGGTGACACTTTTCCCTCTTATAGGCAGTCTCTCTCAGAGGACCCACTGGCCTCCTTTGTTGATCAATGTCTGCTAACTTTCTTCCCATGAAATACAGAGTGTGGTCTGGCTACTCTCTTACAACAATGTCTCTTAATTGCATGGACCCCTACCTAGACAAAAACATCAAATACACAGTTTGCAGACAGTGTTAGTCCATAAAGTTCCAGAAGTCCATTCATGAATCTCCTAGGGCACTGCTCACCAAACTATAGTCATGGAGTGCTTAGCATCTGAGTCACTCAAGGAGCTTGTTAGAAATACTACTGCCTAAGCTTCATTTCATTTATTTATTTATTTATTTATTTATTTATTTATTTATTTTTGAGACAGGGCCTCACTCTGTTGCCCAGGCTGAAGTACAGTGGTGTGATCTCGCCTCACTGCAGCCTTAACCTCTCGGACTTAAGCTGCCCTCTCAGTTTAGCCTTCCAAGTAGCTGGGATTACAGGCGTGCACCACCATATCTGTCTAATTTGTAAAAATTTATTTTTGTAGAGATGGGGGTTTCACCATATTTCCCAGGCTGGTCTCGAACCCCTGGGCTCAAGCAATCCACCTTCCTTTACCTCCCAAAATGCTAAGATTATCACTGTGAGCCACAATGCCTGGCCTAAACTTCATTTCAGACTTACTGAACCAGAATCTCTAGGGCCTCTGCCTGGACAAGCTTCCCTGGTGATTCTGATACACATTAAAGTTTGGGACTCACTTGGTCTAAGTTAAGAACATGCTAGAGGGTTCCTTTCTGTGTTAAGTGATGGGATTCTGTAGTTCCCATGGGAGTCCTTTCCAAGGGAAATTCGTGAGCTCAGGGGAGGGCAACATACTGGGGTTCATCATATGGGCCTAACATGTGAGAAATGAAGCTAATTTATCCATTTTGCTTTATCTTAGATCAGATTGTGTCTGAGCGCATACTCGGAGGTTGGGTAGACTTGGGAGATGAGAAATAGGACAGTACAGCCTGAGAGTTATTCAGTAGATTGTCTTTGTAGATACAGTCCATCTGAAACATCTAAACTGTAACATAGGCTTAAACATTCATGGTGGTTAGCCTGCTGCTGCTCAGCAGGGAGAGGAGGCTGAGGTGAACCGAAGCTCGGTTAATAAAAGAGCATGTGGCCATGGAAGCCTGCCTAGGTTCTGGCAGACTGAAAGGGAGTGGAAGAAAGGCAGCCTCTCCCCACCTTCATTTTCCAAGTAGGACTCTCCAGCTCCTTCAATGCGGCTCATACAGAGTGCTCTCTGGGGAGCTGTCTGACTCTCCGGTGCAGGCCCCTCTCTGTCCTGCTACCTTTCAGCTGATAAATGCTCTTTGACGATCTGGAGAGAAAAAGCCCTCCTGGAGTGCAGTACGTTCTCCCCCCTGCCAAATGTCTAGAGAAGACACCACAGGGGGAAGGAGGCAGAGACGAGCAGGCTGGTTAGTGTGACACAGAAAATGGAAGATTCTACACAACAGCCACTGCCAAGACTTTGTGACAAGAGAGGTGTGTCATGGTTTGTTTCAAGGAATAATAGTGTGCTTCAAAGTGGTCATCTTTGGTGCAGGGTCTACTCTGCTGCCCTGGAACTCAACTCAGCTATCAGTCCCAAGAAGAACTATCAGGTCTCTGTGGAATCAACCAAGGATAAATAAACAAGTGCAGAAGACTGATATCCAAATGAGACCTCCAATGTATCATTAATGACAGTTCTATCTATCTATCTGCAGCAGTCATATGCTCCCTACGTGATGTGGTTTGGATGAATGGGTAACTTCCCCCAATTCCCAGCTTCGAAAACATCTCACAACAGGCTCTGCCCTGTGCCTAAACTCTTCACCACTGGTATTGCTTCTTTGTAATATGGCATGCTTTCTCAACGGGAGTGATCTTGCTCCCAAGAGGGTGAAAACTGGATCTTGGGCAGGGGAATCTTAGACATTATAATAGTGTGTGGCCCTCCAAAGGGCAACTATGTAGAACTAGATGTATACTACATCTGTGGTATTAAGATTTCATGGGGATGGGGGGATTAAGGGAAAGATGTCTAAAAATGCTCCTAAGTGGAATAATAATGAAAAAAACTTTGAGATACACTGGGCTAGGGTAAGGGTAAACAACCTCCAGGGCTGTATCTTGTCCTTGGACTGCTTATTTCCAGCTCAGACTTCTATTTCTCTTGTCGTTACTGTAGTAGACCAGAAAATAATGTTTTCCTAAGCAGGCTGCCCTAGGTTAGACATTTAGAGGGAAGCTGTAGGTTGAAGGATGAAGGGCAATTGAAGTTTTGTGAAGAATGGCCAGCTAATAACCCAATTAGAATTTCAAAGACTGAAGCCTAAAGCATAAATTAATTTAGAAAAGCAGCTCATCTTGCTAACACTCATGCCAGACTCTCAGAATTTATAGTGTCTCTTTTATTCTGCATCAAATTATATGAGGGTACTCTAAATCAGAGAAGGGCTCCAAACGATCTTTACTATGGATCGGTGATGTCAGATAACAAGAGGGCTTCCCACCACCAAGTTCAGGTGTTGATCTCTCCAAATACTCTTTACTCCTGATGCCTTAACTGAAGCCTGGCTTCCCAAGAAGGCCTTTCTAGTGGAGGCAACTCATTCCCTCACTATTTACCAATTTCCAAGTGAAGAGGTAAAGTAGGGGTCTTCATTGCTCCCTAGTGCAGCTTCCAAATCACTATTTGTCCACGTTCACATTAAAACCTCTATTCCAGCAAGATGCAGTGGCTCTTGCCTATAAACCCAGCACTTTTGAAGGCCAAGGGAGGCAAATCACTTGAGGCCAGGAGTTAGAGACCAGCCTGACCAACATGGCAAAACCTCATCTCAACAAAATAAGTTAGCCAGGCATGGTGGCACACACCTGTAATCCCAGCTACTCAGGAGACTGAGGTGGGAGAATCACTTGAACCTGGGAGGCAGAGGTTGCAGTGAGCTGAGGTTGCACCACTGCTCTTCAGCCTCGTGAAACTCAGACTCATAAATAAATAAATAAATAAATCCACTACTCTTTTGAAGCTCCTTTGAGCCAACATTTTCCATGTGTGTTATGGTCATCTGCCGAAATCTCCATCACTTAGTGAATACATAGGCATATGCATGTCTGCCTTCTGCTCTATTCCAAGTCCTGACATCTTTCTAGATTTCCACTCAACACTTTGAAAACTCAGTCTACATTCTCCCTACAGCAGGCAAAGTGATGTTTTAAAAGCATAAATTAGACCATGTCACTCATCTTCTCAAAACCCTCCAATGACTTTCCCATTGCTCTTGGGATAAAGTCCATATTCCTCATCATGTGTACATTACAAGGCCCTGTGTGATCTGGCTCTCACTTTCCTCTGGTCTCTCTCTGCTAGGGTTCTTTTGTTCTCTCACTCTGCTCTAGCCACATCGGATAACCTGTGCATCCCTGAACTTACCAAGTTCATTCCTACCACCTGGAAAATTTTTCTTTCTAATTTTTGCTCAGTTAACTACCTTCTCATCCTGGTTCACAGCTGAAGTGCCATTTCAGAGACATTCCTTGGCCACCCCATATAAAAATAACTCCCTACCTGCATCCCAGCTAGCCACTTTATTTCACATTATCCTATTTTATTATTTTCATGGCACATATATCAAATGATCCCGCCTGTTTACTTGTTTATCATCTATCTCCTCCAACTATAATGTGCTAAGAAAAAAGGCTTTTGTCTGTCTTGCTCACTGCTATCTCCTAGCACCTAGAATAGTGCCCTGCATAGAGTAGGTACGTGAGGCAGCCTCTATGATGGCTCCTAATTATCCCTACCTCCTGTTATTTATGTTCTTCTAAAATCCCCTCTCCATAAGTGTGCGCTGGACTCTGACTTGCTTCTAACAAATAGAATTAGAAGAGGTGATAGATCTCACTTCAGAAATTGTTGAAAAAACTGTGGCTTCTATCTTGAAAATCTCTTCTAAATGTTTTGCTGACTCACTCTGAAGGAAGCTAACTGCCGTGTTGTGAGCTGTCCCATGGAAAGGCCCACACAGCAAGGAACTGATGTCTCTGGTCAACAGCCAGAGAGACACTGAGGCCTGCCAGCAACCATGTGAGTGAGCTTGAAAGTAGATTGGAAGTGGATTCTTCCTCAGTCAAGCTTTGAGATGTAGCCCCAGTCAAAAACTTCATTGCAGCCTTGTGAGAATTGCTAAGACACAGACAACCACCTAAGAAGCCACATGTAGATTCCTGACCCCCAGACACTGGTAGTCAATGTTTCTTGTGTTGTGCCTCTAGATTTTGAGGTAATGTGTTGCACAGAAATAGCTAATACAGTAAACCCTTAATAAATACCAGTTGAATTAGGGAATTATTGGTGACCCCAACATCCATGTGACTTTGCCTTTGTCTCATCCAGAATTGCTCCAGCTCTAAAATCATAAATTAAGACATTTCACTTTGTGATCACACTCTTACATCTTTCCATCTCACTCAGTCACTCCCAATATTCAAGTCCTTCAACCTTACTGGAACTCCCAGTCTGTAGATACCATGTCACAGGTTGATTTCCGCAGGAAGCAAATTCTCAGAGGGAGTTTAGTGTGCAGGATGTTTATTAACTAAACATCCTCTGTGCACTTGGTATTAATATCTGTGGAAAGGAGGGGAAGAGACCAGAATTGGGAAGAAGTTGGGATGCAATGCAGGCCCAGTGACATCCTTGGTCAACCTCACAAGGACGGGCTAAAGATATAATGGCCCATAAGTGTTGTTCTGAGTTGGGCTGAGATGGTCAGGCCTTTATACCTCTATCTCAGTCATCGAATGTCATTGGGTCACTGGGTAGGTGGTGTGACTTTAAGTAAGACAGCTCTGCAGCTGTGAGGCAATCCCTGAAGGGCCCAGCAGCGTAGCTGGAGGCAACTTGTGACAGTATCCTCAGCAACTGGAATAATAAATCCTCCCCTGAAAGTCAATCTGTGTGACAAACCACAGTATACACATCTCAATCTATAAGCCTCTTTTCTGTCATTTACTTCCCTATTCAGCATATATACCATTGTTCCTTACTTTAACTGTACTCAAATACTTGCTCCACTGTTTTCTGTGTTTCCTACCCAGGCAAAACTTCCAACTCTAAATGAGTTCAACTAAACTTCTTCCTCGTTCTTACATCTGGGCTGTCAAATATGGTTAGAGAAAATAAAATATCTGTGCACACTGGTGTTTCCATAAATTTGTAGTCTCCAAACCAAACTGCGGCCTTAATGCTGTCTAACAATCCTGATATGTTTCCCTTATCAGCATTCTCTCACTCACAACTCCAGCTATTACAAACCTTCTCCATATTCCTCCAAATACTCAACTCCTTACCTCTCCCATCCCTATCTGACCTTTCACTTAAAGGAGAAAATAATTATCAGAAGAGAGTTACTACAATTTATTGTCAACAAATCTCCTTGTAGGCAAGCTTTACTGATTCTACTTCCCAAATAACATTCAAATCCATTCACTTCTTACCACTCCTCTATTTTGAGTCACTACCTTTTTACATTTAATGACTGTGGCTGTCCTCTAACTGGTCTTCTTGATTCTAGCTTTTTCTTCACTCCCATTAGAGTGAAACATCATCCTTACCTTCTCTTCTCTACCTTCACACAAAAGTTTTTCTGTGCCCAGGATACTTTTCCTTTTCTATCAAGCCCTATATCCTGGCTAATTCTCCCTTTCTGTTTAGGTCTCAGCTTCACTGGCTCCTCTGTAAGAACTGATTTGATTCTCTAAACTAGATTAAGATCCTGTGCTATATGTTTTCATGGTACCCTGTATTTCTTTTTATATAGCACTTATATACCTGGTATTAGTTATCAATTGCTGTCTGACAAATTATCCCAAAACATAGTGGCTTGAAATGACATTTATTATTTTAGTTTCTGTGGATGAGAAATGGCTTAACTGGGTAATTTTGACTTTAGGATCTTACATGAGGTTGTAGGCAAGATGTTGACTGAGACTGTAGTCATTTGAAAGCTTGATTGAGGCTTGAGGATCTGCCTAGAAGATCATGATCGGCTCAGTCATATGGCTTTAGGCATGCTAGTTTGGGCTACAACCTGGACAAATAAATAATCAGATATAAGGTTTTGTTATTCCTTTACCTGTTGTATACAGCACAGCTTAATTTAACTCCCGATTTATTTTCTGACTTCTCACTTTTTAAAAAAATCTTGATTTGTTCAGTTTCTTCTACCATTGTCCTGGACATTAAGGATCCGAGGAAGACCAATTATAAAGTCTCTAGTTGCTCACAGATGTCTCTCATTGAGCCTCAACTGGTTTATTCAATTGGCTACAATTTATAGAGTTATTGGGGATTTTAATTTTTACTTTCCAGCCTCCAGAAAAAAGGATTCCACTCTGTGTGTCTTAGACTATCCACATCTTCTTCTTTCTCTGGGCTAAGTTTTCCCAATTTGAAGCTATTCCTAAATTCCTAAAACCTCTATTCTTGGTTTCAATCTGGCTTCTATTTCTGATCAATGATTTATTTTCATACACTGACCTCCTTTAGTTTAGTTGCCTGTACTGTAACTTTGTTAATCAGTCACCCTCAATTAAAGGCACATATACTTTTCCATAGAAAATAGTTTTTAAATATTTAACATTGTTCATACGATTCTCCACTTTGGAAATAGTTATTTTTGATATGTTAACATTTTTCTATCTCTTCCTAACAGCTATGTTAGTTTTCTTAATATATCTTCATAGTGCAAAAAATACTCATTATTTATGATATAAGCCATTTACTTTTCATGTCTGGTTGACACCAAATATTTCACTATTCATCATCATTCAGTATTTTAAATCCATGTTCATCACCTCCATGAAACCCTTATGAAAACAACTTTCTCAGAAATGTTTTTTAGTCTAACTTCAATTCATTTAACCCAAACATCCACACAGAAAGCATTGGTGATGCATTTACTGTGAGTTAAGAGCTGGAGATTAAAAAATGCCTAAGACATGAAGTTTGTCCTCAAGGAGCTGACAGTCAAGTGCAGGAGACAGATAAATAAACCAATATTTGTAATACCATGTGATAAGTGATATAATAAATATATGCACAAAAGGTTATGGGAGCACAGTGATGGAGGTGCATACACTTCCTAAGTGGGAGAAAATTTATTGATAAGGCAACCGTTGAGATAAACCTCAAAGCTTGAGTAGGATTTTTGCAGGAAGAGAATAGCAGAAGAGCATTTTAGGCAGAGAGAATGTAATATTACGCACGTCTAAGAAGATATCTACTGAAAACCACTTTTAAATAGATCTTTAATATGTTTTAGAATTTATTTCAAGTGGTCTTATTATGCCTTCTCTTAATGTTTCAGAGCTACTTCAAATGATTTTTAAAAATTAGGATTTGAAGTAGATAGTGAGTATACTTTTCAACTCCCAGACTAGAACACATGAATAGAATGAAGTGTTTGAATTTGGATCTTCTAAGGACATTAGGTCAAAACACATGTTCTCTTAGATATTAGTATATATAAACTCCATATACAGAAATTTTGTGATTACCACCCTTGACAATCAGAGAACTAAATCAGCATGTCTGAAGGCTGCTTCATGGAATTTGCCGGCTCTATTGAGCCAGTCACACTGAGAGCTAATGGGGAAGATCTATCATGGGAGTCCAGTCATTCCTGTATCCTTTATAGCTTTTGGCTGTGAGTCATGGAAACTGTAGACACTCTAGGTAGCTGGGAGAAGTAAAAATTGTTGAGGGGATTGCTTTGTGGGATCCTGGGGTATCTCCTAGAACCAAAGAAAGAGTGAAACAATCAAGGCCAAGGAATAGCAGAAACCAGGACACCTCAGTAGCACAGCCTCAGAGAGCAGGGATCCTAAACTCTGGGGATCAAGCAGGGGTGAAGCAGGCTGTGCTGAGCCTACTTTCCTGTAGCCAATTGTTGCCATACAGTAATTTGGCCCAGTGTTAACAGATCCAGTAAGTCCAGAATTATGGATTATTACATGACATTTCATTAGGTTTTAAATATTGACTATGAATTCAAAATTTTTAAAAACCAAAAAACAAAATACTGAAAAGACCAAACAAAACGTGTCTGCAGCTTCTGTTCCAGAGCATTGCCATGAAAATGACTCAACTCTAACAGCTTGTCCTCTCTGCTTTTATTCATCCAAAGTTCACGTTTCCTGAAGAGAGAATTCAATTGCCCAATCTGAGCAAATGATCTACTCCAGACTTATTCAGCTATGACTGGAGAGCAAAGTCACTTGGTTTAGGCATGGCTACTAAGGATGTACACTTTTATACATAAAAGTAGTTATTCTCAGAGAATAACCATCATGGCTAGTACAAATTGATTGCTTACCACATGCCATGAACTGAACTGAATATTTAAGTTATGTTATTTCATTTAAGTTGCACAACAGCCTAATGAGGAGATACTCCCATTCCTATATTACAGATGAGGAAACTGAGACTCAGAAAGGTTAAGGAATTTGCCTGAAATAGCACAGATAGGGGTGGGAAAGCCAGGCAGTTTTTCCCCTGATCCTGTGCTTTTGACCACTTCATCCTGCCCTTTCTAAGGAAAAGAGGCTTTATGAACCACACCCCACTTGCTTGATTGAATGAGAAGTTTCAGGAAGCACATGCATGACATAGGTATAGGAATCCACTGGCCCTCCAGATTCTGACATCCAGGAAACTGAGTCTCAGGCTAGGAAAGAAGCTGAGAGGCTTTCCCAAGGTCACAGAGCTAATAGTGGGCTAGGAGCCCTCCAAATCCCCATCCCTTTCTGCCACAGCCTCCTATTTTCACCCAATTGGCCTCAATATTCATACTCCCCAATACCTCATTTGTATTTGTAGGGACCCATAAAAGAACTCCTCCATTCTTCTCATTCAGCACAGCCTCTTGGCTGCAATTCTGTATATCCACCTTTTTATCCCAGATCTGCCTGTTTATTTATGAAAATCAAGGGAAGTCCTATAATGCCTTCTGGAGCAGGAAACATACCACTTCCCATCTGCATTATTTGTTTTTTCCTTTTGTCAGAGCTCGCCAGTCATGGAGAAATATCAGCAGCTTCCAACACTGGCCAGGATGGGTCCAACATAGAGTGTTATGAAGTATTCAGTTAAACTTGAGAGGACAGTGTCTAATGTCATCCTTGCCACACATTAAGGCTAGGTTTCGGTTGAAAGCACATGCAGAAATGATAAGAAGGGACTCAGGGAAAATGCTGGTATTTGGACCAGCCTTAACAACTGGCTTGGAGCTTTAAAACATGCAGAGAAAGCTAGGGCCTGGTGTTCCATCTTGTGTACTTTGGAAAGATGCCCTTGAGCATCAGATCCTTTGAGAGAAAACCATAGTGAAGAAAGAGCCTGAGCACAGATTGGATTGTAGAAGGCAAAGTGGGGAAGAGGCAGAATTGGAGTTAGGCAACCGTTTTAAGTCACCCAAGTTTGCTTGCATCCTCATATTGCCCTCTTTGTAAAAACCTCTAAAATGAATCTATTATACACATTTCCACTGATGGATACTGATCCTTCCCCATGAGACTGGTGTTCTCATTAGCTAACCTCAGCTGGGATTCCTGTATCCCTAGAGAGGTGGTGCATGAATGAACTTTAGGAACTCCAAGCATCCTTTGATAATATACACAAAATGTGAGTATATATATGCATTTTCCTAGGCAGAGGGGTCACAGATCTGATAAGATAGTTAATGAGTCCACAATCTTAAAAAAAGAGAAGTACGGCTGGGCGCGGTGGCTCACGCCTGTAATCCCAGCACTTTGGGAGGCCGAGGTGGGCGGATCATGAGGTCAAGAGATCAAGACCATCCTGGCCAACATGATGAAACGTTGTTTCTACTAAAAATATAAAAATTAGCTGGGCGTGGTGGCGCACACCTGTAGTCCCAGCTACTTGGGAGGTTGAGGCAGGAGAATTGCTTGAACCTGGGAGGCAGAGGCTGTAGTGAGCCTAGATCCCGCCACTGCACTCCAGCCTGGTGCCTGGCGACAGAACGAGACTCTGTCTCAAAAAAAAAAAAAAAAAAAGAAAAAAAAAGAAAGAAAAAAGAAAAGTACAAACCACTGGCCTAAAAGCCTTAAGGTGAAGGAATGCATGTACAGTTGTGTTATTTCAGGAGCGATGTGCTAGGGTGGATGGCCGGAATTTTCCCAGAGTCCATAAAAACCACGTGGAATGCATGAATGGAGTCATAGAGAGTTGGCCTTGGAAAGGTAAGCTGTCTTGAGATGGACAGAAGGAAACAAGGGAGGAAGGCAGCAACAGAGATATTGAGAGTTTGCAGGAGAACTAGAACCAAATCAAAGCCAGACATTTTGAAATAACTCAAGCAGAGGAGTCAATCTGAAAGTAGTTCAGTGGAGCTCAGCTGAGTGAGAGAAATGAAATCTGAATGGCTAAGAGCAGAAACTATCTTGATCTTCAAGAAGATTTGTATTTAACTGTGATATTTAATATTCTTTTCCAAGGCAAAACAGTAGCAATCAATGTGAAAGTAAGGGAGCAGCTGCTGCTTTCCAAATACTGTCAACAACACAGAAAATGTGTGAGGTGTTGTGAATAATGGCTATAATTAAAACAGTGCAGCAATTCTGGTAGGACAAGCAGGGCTCCCTGGGTTGTGGTTATCAAGTTCAGTCATAGAAGAACTACCTCCGTGTGTGTGTGTGTGTGTGTGTGTGTGTGTGTGTGTGTGTGTGTATGTGTACATGTGTGCAAGTGCATGTCAATGTACACATATATGCACTTTTACATGTATATACAAATGCAGAGAGCTGGAAGAAAAGAAAGCTAGAATCTGGAGAAGGAATAATGGAGAGGAAGGGAAAGGAAATAGTTAGATAGAGAGACTTGATGGCAGGAGATAAGAGAAGAGGAAAAGGAAAAAACTGGGGAAGAGAGAAGAGTAGAATGGTTAGCTTTTTGTTCTATGGGTCAAGAGTCTGCAGCCTACCTTACCTGACCACCTATATATAAAGTAGGTGATATACATACCTACAAACACAGTTAATCACTTTCACTACATACTATTTCCTGCAATAATTTTCTCTCTCTTTCATATTTCATGCTTATCTACTGCTCCCTCCACTGAATTGCAAGTTCCATGAGGACAATGACCACATCTATCTCATATACAACTTGGAGCAGTCAGTTTAGGCTAAGTTATGCAGCAGTAACAAAAGATCTCCAAAACAAAGATATATTTCTTGCTCATATTACATGTTGGCTATGGGTTGGTTATGGCTCTCTTCTTTTTGTAATTTTTTTTTTTGAGACAGAGTCTTGCACTGTCATCTGGGCTGGTGTGCAGTTGTGCAATCTTGGCTCACTGCAACCTCTACCTCCCGGTTCAAGCAATTCCCCTGCCTCAGCCTCCCAAGTAGCTGGGATTACAGGTGCCTCCCCCCCAACAAACTCAGATATTTTTTGTATTTTTAGTAGAGACAGGGTTTCACTATGCTGGCCGGGCTGGTCTCGAACTCCTGACCTTGTGATCCACCCACCTGGGCCTCCCAAAGTGCTGTGATTATAGGCGTGAGCCACCATGCCTGGCCAATGACTCTGTTCTATGTGTCTTTACTCAGTGACCTGGGTTCACAGACTAGTGTCTGGGATATTGGTGTTCTCATGGCAGAGAGACAACAGACAATAATTACTACTCTATGGCTCTGAAAGTGTCTGCTTGGAAGTAACATAGTCACTTCCATTTACACGTTCGCATTTCATAGGCCAAGGCAAGTCATGTGGCAATTCTAGAATTTAATGAGGTGGGGATATATAATGTACCCTCAGGGATGGGTGATGAAAAATTTAAACAGTAATACAATCTTCTGCACCATTACATTTTTAGCACCTAGCACAGTTCCTGGAACCAAACAGATCCTGTCATTTGTGCCCCGTGGCCCTTGGGTGTTGGGAAGCTTTGTTCTAATGTGTGCTGTGAGATTGGCTATAAGATTTTTTTCCTGGTTTGTATAATGTAATACAGAAAACTGACATTTTCTCCATCTTATGTAGTGTGTAAATAAAATCATCTTTTAAAAAACTGCTCATTTTATTGTTTTATAGCATATAATCCAAATGAAAACTATATGCTTTTTATACAAAGGCAGCAAGAATTGCCTAGCCTCCTTTCAGATTCCTTTCTTTAAGCTCCTTCAACATAGAGGTTTCAAAGCCACCACTAGGTGAGGAAATGGAGGGCTGGGTCAACTTGGGGTAGGGGCTTTGGAGCTTTTTCAAAACAGTTCAGGCAAGTGGAACTATCAAAGTCTATAAGCCAGGACAGGCTGGGAGAGACACTGAGCTATGAGGCATCTAAGAGGCATACCCAAGCTGAATTTTTATATTTCTCCTCCCCCTAAACTGCCCCATCTTCAGCCTTTTCCATTTCATTGAATGGTAACTCCTTCCAGTTGCTTAAGCCAGAAACAATTGAGTTGTCCTTGAAAGGTCCCGCCCTCCTCTCTCTCTCATATTCCGCATTCAATCCATCAGCAAATCCTGTCAGTTTTGCCTTTAGCATATATCCAGGATCTGATCATTTTGTAATCATTTCCATGGCTATCATCTTGATCTAAAACACTATCCCTTGGCCTGATTTTTGTATGACCTCCTCTATCTGTTAGCTATTACTATGATGACATTGCCAAACAGCCTGAAATGTCAATAGCTTGCAACAAACATTTGTTTTGCTTGCTCAATGGTCTGGGGTCAGCTGGGATGGTTTGGCTTCAGGCTGAGAGTTGGGTTGTATCCTTTCTATGTATCTCTTCATTCTGGAATAGCAGCCAACTGGGGCATGTTCTTCTCACAGCAGATGGCAGGCACACAAAAGTCCAAGTAAATAATACAAACACATTTACAATCTCTGCTAGCGCCATATCCACTGACATTCATTTGGACATAGCAAGTTACGTGGCCATGTTCAGCATCAATGTGGTGGCAAAATATACTCTGCTTGCTCTAGCAGGGAGTACTGCAAAGTCACATGACAAGGGTATGCATATAAATTTCTATAAGAGGAAGGGAGTGAAAACTTAAGAACAATAATCCAATCTCCTATGCCCCCTAACTGTTCTCCTTGCTTCTGTCCTTTTCCTCCTAGAGTCTATTCACAACGTAATTCCCTCCCTCACCTCTTTCAGGTCTTTGCTTAGATGTCACTTTCTCAGAGAGGACCTTCCTGTGCACACTAGTTAAAATTGTAATCCGCCAACCACCGCAGCTCCTCTACTGCTCTTTTCTGTTTTATTTTTCTCTATAGCATTTACCACCTAATGTACTGTATATTTTGCTGATTGTGTTCATTGTCTATGTCCTTTTTATAGAATGTAAGCTCCCTATGGGCAGGTATTTGGTCCAATTTGTTCACTGCTGTATCCTGAGTGCCTAGAATAGTGCCTGGCACATAGTAACCCTTAATAAACATTGAAAAAATGAATGAGTGAATGACCTATCAGTAGCTGTAATAGGGAACTGACTTAGCTTAGGTGAGAAGAGGCTGGGCGTGGCAGTGGAGTATGGCCATTATGCCAAAGGCCCTGACATTTATAAGGAGAAAAGAGGATTAACTTAAAATCAACTCTGGGGGAAGGGAGATAACCAAATACTCCTTTTTCAATTCGTGCACATTTGAGGTCTATAGACAGTGAAGTGACATGATAACTCAGGACCAAATGTCTGTTGTGTCTCCTTCGCATCTCCTCCCATTCACATGCAGAGAAGCAGAACCAAGACTACTATTCAGGTTTCCTCAGGTCCTTCGGTTCACTCTCCTCCCTCGCCACCACACAGCTGCAGTCTTCAATGGCTGAAGATAATGGGGTCCACCAAGCTGTCTGATTTTCCCTGTGTGAGTCTCACTGGGATACTGCTTCAGGATAGATTTTTGTTTTTTAGGACCCCCCCAGTTACTGTCTCAGAAGAAAGAAGCAATTCCATGCATGTAGGGCCCAGCCAGTGTCAACCCTAGAATCATAGTCTTCTAAGTTATTGGGGTTGAGGAGATCTCACTGAGATACTGGAGGGGGCATTGAAACACTTAGCAGGATCCAGACCTGGGAATGGATTTTAACACTCGCTGAGTATCTTAAAGTGGGGTCAATGGTTAAAGAGTGTTGATCAATGCAGCTGTAATTTTCAACATTAAAAAAATCCATTTGTGACACAAATGAGGTAATATATTAACAATTTGTGATACATATATATGAGGCAATATATTAACATATAATATAATATAAATGGTATGTATATTCTATGTATAAATAGTGTGGGAGTCTCCCACTAATAACTTCTTTCAGTATATATTCATGCATGTCACTCTATCAAAGAGTGAAATCTATTTTTCCCTTCTTGCATTTGATCTGGTCTCATGCCTTACTGTGTCTAGTGGAATATGGTTGAAGTAATGCTGTGCCCAGTTCCAAGTCCAGATTTTACAAGGCCTGGAGGCTTCCTCTTTCTCTCAGGGACAGCCAGCTACTATAGAAGTCTGACTACTCTGAGGGTACCATGTTGTGAGGAAGCCCAAAGTAGCCATAAAAAAAGGCCATGTGGAAGACAATCCAGGAACTCAGTAGACAGTGAGAACTGAGGTTTCAGAGTCAAGCCATCTTGATCATGCCCCGACTGTCTGAGCCATCCCAGCTGAGGCTCCAGACATCATAGACAAACCATTCATACTCTGTTGAGATTCTAGACTCACAGAATCATGAACAAATAAAATGGGTGCGGCTTTAAGTTATTAAGTTTGGAGGTAGTTCTGTAGCAATGGGAAAACGAAACAACAGAATGTGTGTAGCGAGAGATAATTTATAATAGTGTCAAGGCTGTGAACCCTGGATGCCTTGGGTACCAGTTGCATGATCTTAGGCAAGTCACTAGATCTCTCTGTACTTCATTTTCATTGCCTTTAAAACAGGGTTAATAATATCTCCAATCAGAGTGGTGACGATTAAGCAAGTTCATGCAAATAAAGCTCTGTGAACTCTGCCTGGCACATAATTAGTGCTTATGTGAGTGTTAGGCATAATTGGGATGATGATAATGTATAATTTGAATTTTGGGTCAGTCATGCTTCGTTTCATTCATATTTACCCTCTTCTATCCCTGGTACTCCCAAGGAACAAAAAGAAACCAAGTAGAAAAAATGAAATTATTGCCTCCCCAGATACCAACCCTAGCACTTTTGTGCATATTGTGCACTCAGAATTTCTGGATTTAATTAAAGGCCTCAAATCACTTCTGGCTGACATAGGAAAGAACTAGAGGATTGCCCCACCTCCATCCAATTTTCCTCTGTATTTCCATTTTGCGTAGGCAAATGTTCTAGTGTGCATTCTTCAAGCACACATCCACAGGCTGTCGTGGAAGCAGGGAAAAAAGACAGCTCAGAAACTCACTGGAAGGCAGGGGAGGCCAGCTTAGAGAAAAACATTACCCACAGATAATCCACAAAGTAGATAAGTCACGGGAGGAATCAAGGGCTGACTTTAGTAATTTATTACCTCCCAAGTACTCCTAGTGGCCTGAAAAGTTCATGCAGTCTCTCCAAGTTCCTACCTTTGCTGGAGAGGCCCTGGGAGGATTGGCTTCAATATAAAATAAAGTAGATAATAAGTATTTCCACCCTTCTTGTCACTCTCATGGCAACGCAAGCTGCCAAGGCTGAGGGGAGGTGGGTGTTGAGTCTTCATCTGACTAATCTGTATATCAGCATGATGCAGCCTGTGTCTAGGTAGTAGGAGGCAACTTGGAGGAAAAAGCTGGGCCCCTGAACAATGGTGTGCAAATGGAGGCTGAGAAGCTCTTGGAGAGGCACAGGGGACATGGCCTGTGCTGGAAGTCAGTAAGAGGGGGAGAGTCAGAGTAAAATATGAAGGTAGACAAAGTCCTTCCCCTGACTTTTCTGATTTCTCCTACCACCTGCCTCTACTTCCCTCACTTTCTTTTCTTTTTATTTCTATTTTATTTTTGAGACAGGGTCTCACTCTGTCGCCCAGATGAAATACAGTGGCATGATCATGGCTCACTGTAACTTCGACCTTCCCCAGCTCAGGTGATCTCCAACCTCAGCCTTCTAAGTAGCTGGGACTGAAGGTGTGTGCCACCATGTCCGGCTAACTTTTTGTATTTTTTGTAGAGACGAGAGTTTCCCGATGTTGTCCAGGCTGGTCTTGAACTCCTGAGCTCAAGCAATCTTCTGTCTTGGCATCCCAGAGTGCTAGGATTACAGAAAAGTGAGCTACTGTGCTCAGTAAACTTCCCTCAATTTCTCCTCTGCCTCCCCTCTTGCCATGTGGGATGCCCTGTGAACAGTGGAAGCAAAGGAACCATGAGAGTCCTGAAATCTATCTGGTATCTAGAGAAGCAGGGCTGGGAACGGCGGATGAGCTAGTTTGACAGCTGCGTGGTGTTGGGAGAGTCCTGCCTGCCTGAGGTTTACATGGAACACTTAGGGCCCCAGGCTGCTGGGGAGGAGCTGTAGCTAATAAATGCCAGGTTTGTGGGATGGGAATGGTGAGGGGCCAGTGTTGAGTGTGCTGGAAATGGAAAAAAAATTAAATAAAAAAAGCACTCTCTCTAGGGAGCTACCAATTGCAGTGTTGCTTTGCTCTCTGTGCATTCCAACAGGGCCACTGTCTGCCTGGCACATGATGTTGAGAGGAGCAAAAATAGCCTCTGGTAACTGCAAGAGGATCTGTTTATAGAGTTCCGGCCTTCACACCACCTGTGAGTTATACCCAACCAAGCAATCCTTTCTAAAGAACAAATTCATTCTTTCTCTGAAGGGCCCACTGACCACAAAAGGCTGATGCTCTTCTGTGCTTCTCTCTCCTTCAAAGCAGTGCCTTCTATCCCTCACCTATCCACAGGACCCTGGTGCTGGCCACCAGGCCCTGCCCTTTCTAGGTGTGCTGTCAGGCTCTGAACCCTTCTCTATGGCCTCCCTTCAGCAAAGCTTTCTTGTTCTGTGCCCTTGCTTTTTCTCTACCTGTCTCTTTTGCTGGAGATGAGAGAAGTAACCTAAGCCAGTGTCTACAGTCCCAATGCTTTTTGAGATGCTGCTAATGTAGACCCTTTCCATGCATGTTCCCGGAAACTAGCATCACAGGATAATGGTTTGCCTCTCTAAGGTAATATCTTTCCACTTTGAGAAGGGGAAGACTAAGCTCTTTAACCCAAGAAATGACCGATAATGTAAATTTCAGGCAGGCAGGTAGGCCAGAGAATTGTTTTTGAGGCATGCAGGCTTTCTGTTGCCAACTTGTCCCACCAATCTGCGCGGGCAGCTATAAGCTCTGTCTAGGCCTAAGACCAGCTTTGTTCCCTTAGAGTAGGGATCAGACTCAAACCAGACATAGTGATTACAGGATCCAGGTAGGCAATCGAAATCAATCTAGTGGGTGTGGCTGGCTTCTCTCTGTGGCAAACTACAGAGCATATGCCCATCTAAATTATGAAATAGCAAAGGGAGATAACATATCAATTGAGAGCCTGCCTTAGTGCTGAGCAGATAAGAGGAGATGGTGGGTCAGAGGTGAATCTGGGAGTGAAAGCATATTCTGTTCAAACAGGGCAGCCACTACTCAGCTCCAGCCCAATGTTGCTGAGAGTTATTCTGCATGCCTAGAGCCTCCAAGTTTTCAAGAGAAACCAAAATAATTGATGTTTTTAAAATGCGGAATCGCCTTTGCTGTTTTTTATGTCAATTAACTTAAAAAATGTTCAAATATTGAGCATCCCAAGCAAAACATATCTTCGGCATGCATTCAGCTGGCAGGCCACCTCGGTTGATGGCGTCGGAACGTATATTCCCAGGCATTAGGGATTGAATTGAATCAGCCCAGAATGATTAAGCTTGAGCAACCTTTGGTCTGGCACTGATTCTGTTTACAAGCAGAAAGGAGAGGAGGGAGGGAAATTTCCAACTAGAGACAATGTCTATATCTCTTTTTGAAAATCTCACAAAATACATCTGGGTAAGGGTGCTGAATGGAAGAGCCCTGACATTTAGCTAGTAACTAAAATTAGTCACTATTCGATTATCCACAGAAGGATTGCCTGCTTTACGGATTAGCCATGGTGATTTTGAAGCCTGAGCCTGTTTCTTCTGACACTCAAGTTATCCCTGAATGCTGCCTGTCATTTATACACACTGGAATGGGCACAGAGAGTACCGACCAAAAGGACTTACAGCCAAAGCACATAACAGTCAGGAAAGCAAGTCTACAGTGAAGATCATTCCAGAATCTATCCTAGAGTCCATGCTTTCATGATCTCTGGCAATCAAATAAAAAGGAATCCACTGCTGGCTTTAACTCCATCTAATTAATGGAAGTTGGAAATAATTTGATTATGAATCTATGAAAATTTTGCATCTAAAGTCTTCTTGAGTGATCCATAAACACAAACAATATCCGTGGGACAAGAATTATTTCCTTTTCCCCCATTTACTTCATTTCATTTTTTATTCCTTTCATCTTCAAACAACTATTTATTGAATGCCTTCTGTCCACCAGGCACCATGCTGGACACTGAGCATAGAGAGGTGAACAAGACAGCCACCTTCCCAGTCTTCTGGAACTAGTGTGGGTTTGGCCAGATCCAGAGAAGGGAATTCATGAAATAGAGACTGTGACACATGTGTGGGCCTACAGAAGCTTCTCAATCCATACCTGTGGAGATGTCACCATATTCCTGCCATAGCACAGTATGATGCTATGTAAGAAAAAATACGTGGGCCTTGGAATCAAATATGCTTCCATTTAAATCCTGGTTTGCCATTGCTGCATGTGCAATCTTGGGCAAATTATTGATTATGTTTATGCTTCGGTATCCTCATCTGTTTAAAATGGGGATCATAGAAGTACCTACTTTATAGGCGTGTGTGCTTGGCAGAGGGATTGGCACATAGTCCTTGGAAAACGCTAGGTTCCTTTCTGTTATCCCTCATAATCTGAAAGTGAAACTACTCGCCCTCCATTCAGAATATGCATTTGTGGGCTATATTTTAGTGATGGAAATGGGTGATGCTAATCCCTGCCTTATTCTTAATTCATCTTTGCAGTTTTTGTTTTTTATGCTGGCCCTGGTCGCATTTAGTAAAAGTTCAAGAATCCTGTTCAGTGCTGTGCTACAGCCAACTTGCACCAGCTCTCAAGAGCCCACTGGACACATCTCTTCCCAACTCTGCTCATAAACATTCTGTTGATAGCTTGAAATTGGCTATGATGAGAATATTGGCAAACATTACAAATCAAGGCTTCCCCCGCACTACCAAACTAAAAGAGCTGGTTGATAAACATCTCAGCACGCCACTGCCCGGGAGTAGACAGAACCTCACTAGGTGATCTGGTGTTTTCCAGACCTGGCGTATTCCAATTTGCTCCACCCTGCCTCAGGGTGGGGACTAGGGTGAATAGGGGGTGCCTAGGCTGCAAAATTTAAGGAGGCACTTACTTAAGATCATGCAAATGCAGGCTCAGCACACTAATCTGAGAGCTTGCCCTATCCCAGTCTCTGCACTGCCCTTCCCAGTTTCCATATGATTATGCATTCAATTTAATGAATTTTATTGATTATTCACTATTTGCCAGGTCTTTCTCAAGAAACAAACAAAATCCCTGCCTTTGGGAAGCTTACATTCTAATTGGAAAGGGAGGAATAAACATGATAAATAATTAAACGTGTAGTATCTTAGATCGTGTCAAGGGCCAAGGCAAAATATAAAGCAGGGAAGAGGATTTAGGAAATGTTTTGAGGTACTGGGGTTGAAGAAAGCCTCACTGAAAAGTGACCTTTGATTAAAGACTTAAGGGGAATAAACAAATTAACACTACTAAGGGCCAGGCATGGTGGCTCATGCCTGTAATCCCAGCATTTTGGGAGGCCAAAGGGTGCGGATCACTTGAGGTCAGGAGTTTGAGATCAGCCTGGTCAACATAGCAAAACCCAATCTCTAGTAAAACTACAAAACTCAGCTGGGCACGGTGGTGCACACCTGTAATCCCAGCTACTCGGGAGACTGAGGCAGTAGAATCTCTTGAATTCAGGAGGCAGAGGTTGCAGGGAGCTGAGATTGCAACACTGCACTCCAGGCTAGGCAAGAAAGTGAGACTCCATCTCAAAAAAAAAAAAAAAAGCAAAAAACAAAAAATAAATTAACACTAATGGTCTCTAATGGCTTTCTTCCATAGTTTGAGCACTCTCTAGGAGAAGAGAATTCACCAGCTTCCATCATAGGCTTATGCATTGATCTATGTATGCATTCATCCAGTATCTATTGATTGAATGCCTGATGCCAGACATTGTATTTGCTGAAGATAAAATAATTCTAATACTTACTGTGTGCTCACCATGCAGTAGGTACTGTCCCAAGCATTTTTCCTGCATTAACTCATTTACTCATTATAACAACCCAAGGCAGTAAGTACCATTATTATCTCCATTTTAAAGATAAGGGAATTGAGGCACAAGTATAGGGATAATCAAGGTATGCTACCTGTCCTCAAAAAGCTCTCAGTCTGACAGAATACAGATATGTAAGAATTACAGGCCAGGCGTGGTGGCTCAAGCCTGTAATCCCAGAACTTTGGGAGGCCAAGGCAGGCAGATCACCTGAGGTTGGGAGTTCAAGACCAACCTGGCCAATAAGGTGAAACCCCGTCCTTACCAAAAATACAAAATTTAGTAGCGGTGTTGGTGTGCACCTGTAATCGCAGCTACTCAGGAGGTTGAAGCAGGAGAATCACTTGAATCCGGAAGGCGGATGTTGCAGTGAGCTAAGATCCCACCACTGTACTCCAGCCTGGGTGACAGAGCAAGACTTCATCTCATAAAAAAGAAAAAAAAAAAAAAAAGAATTACAATGCAGCCTGATAGAAGGAAGGCTAAGGCGTTAAGGGAACACAGAAGGGCCCTATTCCAGACTGAGAGGCTGTGGTGGCAGTCAGGAAATATTTCTCAGAGGAAGTCATTGTTTTGCAATGATGGCCTTTTTTTTTTTTTTTTTTTTTTTTGCGATAGGGCCTTGCTCCCGTTGCCCAGGCCGGTGTGCAGTGGCGCGATCACAGCTCACTGTAGTCTGCAATGAAGGATATTTTAAAAAGCAATTTGCTACCCAGGTGCAGTGGCTCATGTCTATAATCCCAGCACTTTGGGAGGTTGAGGCGGGTGGATCACCTGAGGTTGGGAGTTTGAGACCAGCCTGACCAACATGGAGAAACCCCATCTCTACTAAAAATACAAAAATATCTGGGCATGGTGGTACACGCTTGTAATCCCAGCTACTCAGGAGGCTGAGGCAGGAGAATCGCTTGAACCCTGGAGGCAGAGGTTGCAAGGAGCTGAGATCCTGCCATCGCACTCCAGCTTGGGGAAAAAAAAAGAGCAAACCTCCATCTCAAAAAAAAAAAAAAAAAAAAAAAAAGTAATTGGCTATCAAATTCATTGTAAGACTTGTAAAGATCGCCATCTACTACATCTTATGGTACCCTCTTTTCTGGGAACCTTCAGAAGATATTTCTCTCAAATCTCAGGAAAAGAAAAAAAAAAAAAAAAACCTTAGCTCTTAAAGGAGGGGAGAATATTTTTTAAACTTATGGACCCTGTGAATCCTGTAACTAATCAGATTTCTATCTTTGCATGGGCTGCCAGAAAGCTTAGAAATAAATTTATGGTCTATGTCTCTAAGAATGGAAGAATCTTTTGGCAGGCATTTTTCTAGGTGAATCTTGTCCTTCCCCTGGATTTTTATTCCTTTTTCTTACCCACAGTTTTTTGGTTTTTCCCACGATTTTATATTTCCCCCATTTTATGTATTTTGAAAGCCACCATAAATATTTTTAAGAATAAGATATAATACAAAAAGTTGAGTCGTCTTGAAGGATGAATTTATCAGATGGACACAGAGAAAAGGGCATTCCAGGCAACATGTGCAGAGGACTGAAGGCATGAGAAGTACTGCTATGTATTAAGGAAAGTAAGGTGAACAAGGTAAGGGCTCCAAGCCTAGCCTGCGGTGTCAGACATACTGGCATCTGAGGCTCAAACTTACAAATTTTATGACTTAATGTAACTGAGTCTTGGTTTCTTTTCTGTAAAATGGAAACAATAGTTACATCTATTGTATAGAATTGTTGTGAGGATTAGATTCAGTCATGCACCAAAAATATTTATTGAGGCTGGGTGCGGTGGCTCACACCTCTAATCTTAGCACTTTGGGTGGATTACAAGGTCAGGAGTTCCAGACCAGCCTGGCCAAGATGGTGAAACCCCATCTCCACTAAAAATACAAAAATTAGCTGGGCATGGTGGCGGGTACCTGTAATCCCAGTTACTTGGGAGGCTGAGGCAGAGAATTGCTTGAACCCAGGAGGCAGAGGTTGCAGTGAGCCAAGATCGTACCATTGTACTCTAGCCTGGGCAACAGAGTGAGACTCTGTCCCAAAAAACTAAATATTGATGGCCCTCCATGGTGGCAAGCACTGTGCTAGACACTGGGAGGGGAACAGTAGATAGATAAGAATTATGGTCTTGCTCCCCATGGAGCCTGTAGACTGGTGTAGATAACACATGTAAGGTGCTTAGCTCATGGCAAGTGCTCAATAAATAGGATAAATAATACTACAAATGGTAATATAATAAGAATAGTATAAATATTTCTGCATGTCCAGGCATGAGAACTCAAGGGACTTCTTGTCTAAGCAGTGGCATTGGGGAAGGGGACAGCAGGAGATGGTGCTGGAAAAACATGAAGGGGGCAGATAGCCTAAAAGACTAAGGAGTGAGGAGTTAAATATTTTTAGAGAGAGAGAGATTGCTGGAGAGTGGGAGAAATGATTTTTTTTTTTTTTTTCAGAAAAGAAACCTTATTTTGAAAACAAAATTTCAGCTGAGCGTGGTGGCTTCTGTCTGTAGTCCTAGCTACTTGAGAGGCTGAGACAGGGGGATCATTTGAAGCCAGGAGTTTGAGACCAGCTCGGGCAACATAGCAAGACCCTGTCTTGGGTGAGGTGGCTCAGGGCTTTAATTCCAGCACTTTGGGAGGCTGAGGTGGAAGGATCACTTGAGGCCAGGAGTTCAATACCAGTCTGGGCAACATAATGAGATTCCCATCTCCACACACACACACACAAAAGTTAGCCGGGCATAGTGGTGGGTGCCTGCAGTCACAACTACTCAGGAGGCTGAGGTGGGAGGACTGCTTGAGGCAAGGAATGTGAGGCTGCAGTGAGCTGTGACTGCACTGCTGTATTCCAGCCTGGGTGACGGAGTGAGGTGCTGTCTCTATAAAACAAAAAAAAATTGAGTCCCTAAATTCTTATTTCTAAATATTTCTTCCTGTAGTTTTTATGCACATTTCTATCCTCCTTCTTTTTCTCCTCTTCCTCTACCTCTTCTGCTTGTTACTACTTCTACTATTGCTCCTACTTGCTCTCATTTCTTGAATGATTGCAATGCTGGGCACCGTGTCTTTTTTTGTTTGTTTTGGAGACAGGCTCTCACTCTGTCACCCAGGCTGGAGTACAGTGGTGTGATCATGGCCCACTGCAGCGTCAACCTCTTGGGCTTAAGCAAATGTCCCACCTCAACCTCCTGAGTATCTGGAACTGCAGGTGCATGCTGCCATACCCAGCTAATTATTGTATTTTTCATAGAGATGAGGTTTTGCCATATTGCCCAAGCTATGTGCTAAGTAATTAACTTTTGCTTCCGCATGTTCTCATTCATGAGTGGATGCTGAATAATGAGAACACATGGACACAGAGAGGGGAACATCACACACCAGAGCCTGTCGGAGGGTGGGGGCTAGGGGAGGGATAGCAGGGGTGGAGGGGGCTAAGGGACGGACAGCGTTAGGAGAAATACCTAATGTAGGTGACGGGTTGATGGGTGCAGCAAACCACCATGGCACATGTATACCTGTGTAACAAGCTTGCATGTTCTGCACATGTACCCCAGAACTTAAAGTATAATAATAATAAAAAATAATCCTTAATGTAAAATAAAAATTAACTTGTGCCTAATGGTACCTACCTCATAGAGTTATGAAGATTATTGTCTTCGTTTTACAGATGTGAAAACTGACATTTAGAGGATTAGGTAACTTGCCTAAGGTAACATGGTTAGTAAGTGATGAAGTTAATTTCTGAACCCAGGATATCTAGAATAATGATGGCTATTTAATAAATGCCAGGCATTCATCATGCATAACTTTATCTCATTTTATCCTCACAACAGTCTTCTTAGATAAATATTATTATCCACATTTTACAGAAAATTTGAGCCTCAGAAAGGTTAAGTAACTTTTCCAGAGTCACACAGCTTATGTATATTGTAGCTCTACATTCAAATTTTGGATAGTACTACTATTTAAATGGGAATATTTATAAATTCTGGGTGTGGCCGGGCGCTGTGGCTCACGCCTCTAATCCTAGCACTTTGGGAGGCCGAGGTGGGTGGATCACCTGAGGTCAGGAGTTCAAGACCAGCCTGGCCATCATGGTGAAACCCCACCTTAAAATAAAAAAGTAAAATAAATAAATTCTGGGTGCTAGAGTGGAAATGCTTTGGGTTAATAGATAGGTCAACTGAACAGTAGTCCTTGTCTTAAATGGGCCACCCTTTCCTAATGTGCGTTATGAAATAACTACAAACAACTATCTGAAGCTGGCTTCTCATTTTAGTAGCTTTACAGCAGTTCCCAAGGCACCAGCCTTTTAACAGAAGGTTGGAAGCTAGAGTTCACACTCGAAGAGGCTTCTCCCTTTTCAACCAACCCTGCCCCTTACGTACATAAACCACCCACCCCCAGATACTCCGATTCCACAAAATAAACTGAAGAAGGGGGATTGGGCACAGGGAGATTTGGTCTGACTGTTTACTGAAGAAGCCAGTGTCAGTAGAAACTAATGAATCTGGGCTTGACAGCGTTCTTTACACACACACACACACACACACACACACACACACACGTCATTATAAAATGCTGCTGCCTCCTGAAGCTTCTCAGCCCAGCTCCTGATTCATGGGTGATAAGCTCAGAGTTGCAGGTCTGCCACCTTATTGTCATACAAAACATTAATCTTCTGGGTTTTTCCACCTCCCTGACAGCATAGAGTAATCAGGCAGAATTACAGCTCTGAAACGTTCATGATTATGGGATTTGCAGCAAATAAATTGCTCAGGCTTTGGTGTCAATGGCTATAGCTTTTCCTTTTTCTGTTTTTTTTTTTGTTTGTTTTTGTTTTTTTTTGTTTTTTTTCTGTTTCTGGAAGGCTGAGGGCATCTTTCTACATTTCAGCTCCACATATATTTCTTCAAAAAGCCTCAATTCTCCATTAGTAAAATAAATTTATTTTTCCACCTACAGCTAGCATTTGGGAATGCTGGGACAACTGGGGGCCTGGTGTTAGCCCTGGGTT
This sequence comes from Sapajus apella, assembly GCF_009761245.1. Lineage (NCBI taxonomy): Eukaryota > Metazoa > Chordata > Mammalia > Primates > Cebidae > Sapajus > Sapajus apella. The sequence continues at coordinate 5,517,445 of NW_022437013.1, forward strand.
AGAGGAACCTAGCCTCTCAGCTCTGTTTTCTGAATGTACAGACAGGGTGGCAAATGGGGTCAGAGCAGAGGCCACGCTCAGGAAATAGAAGGCCTGAGTCAAGCCACAATGGGAATAAGGTTTCAGAAGGACTGAGGAGGCTCCCTCCCCACTCCCTCGCTGGGACATTTACTGCTGCTACTTGAAATTTTATCATTTGGCTGGGCACGGTGGCTCACACCTGGAATCCCAGCACTTTGGGAGGTTGAGATGGGCAGATCACCTGAGGTCAGGAGTTTGAGACCAGCCTGGCCAACATGGTGAAACCTTGTCTCTACTAAAACTACAAAAATTAGCTAGACGTGGTGATGCATACCTGTAATCCCAGCTACTCAGGAGGCTGAGGCAGGAAAATCGCTGGAACCGGAGAGGTGGAGGTTGGAATGAACCAAGATTGCGCCACTGCACTACAGCCTGGGTGACAGAAAGAGACTCTGTCACTAAATAAATAAATAAATAAATAAAGTCTTATTTACCAGCCTGGCCAACATGGTGAAACCCCATTTCTACTAAAAATACAAAAATTAGCCAGGCGTGGTGGCCCATGCTTGTAGTTCCAGCTACTCAGGAGGCTGAGGTAGGAAAATTGCTTGAACCTGGGAAGCGGAGGTTGCAGTGAGCCAAGATTGTGCCACTGCACTGAAATCTGGGTGACAGAGCAAGATTCCATTTCAGAAAAAAAAAATTCATTATTCATGTTTGATTTCTTTGGCTTTTGTTTGAATTCCCTGTTTGAATGCAAGTGTCCCTAGGAGAAGCACGTTACTATTTTTCAGAGAATGTTTGTCTCTTCAAATGTGTAAAAAAAGAGTTGCAGTGTTTTCAAATAAGTAGTACATTTACATGATTCAAAATTCAAAACTATGTAAAAGGAATACATTAAGAAGTCTTTCTCCTCTCCTGTCTTAATTTACCTGATTTTTTGGTCCAATCTCTTTGCCTCTACTAGGTAACCACTTTCATTAACTTCTTGTATAACCTTTTATTATTTGTACAGATATGTACACGAGTTTTCCATATTTTTCTCCTTTCTTGCATAAAGGTAGCATGCTATTTACCCTTTACTATCTTGGCTTTCTTCAATGTAGTGTATATCATGGAGATATTTCAGCATCAGTACAGACAGTTTCCTTGATCACTTTTTTAAACAATTGCATAACATCACATTGTACCAAGGTACCATTGTTTATTTATTTAGTTCCCTATAGATGGACACTTGGGTTATTTCCAACCTTTCACTATTATAAACAATACTCCAAGGAATAATCCTGCGCATGAGTTGCTTCCTCAAATGTGAAAGTCGACCTGTAAGATAAATAACCAGAAGAGGAAATACTTTAAAAAATATTAACAAATAATGACAAATTGCCTTCTGTGGTGGTGGTGTTATACAATTTTGCATTCCCAACAGCAATGTGTGAGAGTGCTCATTTCCCCATTACTTTACAACAGAGTGTTTCCAAACTTTCAGATTTTGGCAAACCTAACAGGCGGGAAAATGCTGTGTAAGTTTGGTTTGAATTTATACTTGTGAGTGTGGTTGAGCACTTTTCAGATGTTCAAGGGCTGTTTTAATTTCATTTCCTATGGACACTCTGTTCATGTCCTTTGCTCATTTTTCCATTGTATTGTCAATCTTTTCCTTCTTAGTTTCTAGGAGCTCTTTACATATACTTTTAACCTTTTAAATTTTTATTTTTTTTAAATTTAAGTTCTTTGGTTATGTAGTTGTATATATTTTTGGGGTACATGAGATGTTTTGGTACAGGTATGAGATGTCTAATAATTACAAATTAGGAACATTAGCCTCTTCATTATGTTAAGTGAAACAAGCTAAGCATGGAAGGCTGGATACTTCATGATCTCACTCATATGTGGAATATAAAACTTATCTCATAGAAGTAATGAGAAAATTTGTGAGTAGTGAGACTGAGGAGAGGGGAATGGGGAGAGGTTGCTCATTGGGTACAAAGTTACAGTTAGATAGGAGGAATACATTCTGGTGTTTACAGCACAGTAGGATGACTGCAGTCAACAATAATATATTATATCTTTTAAAATAGCTAGAAAAGAAAATTTTGGATGTTCTTACCAGAAAGAAATGCCAAAAGTTTGAGGTGAGAAATATGCTAATTACCCTGATTTGATCATTATATAATGTATACACAATGTATTGAAACCTCACACTGAATTCCATAAATATGTACAATTATGATATCAATTAAAAACTTCAGGCCAATATCCATGAAAACATAGATGCAAAAATCTTCAATAAAATACTGACAAGCCGATTGCAACAGCATATCAAAAAGCTTATTCACCATGATCAAATAGGCTTCATCCCGGGGATGCAAGGCTGGTTCAACATACGCAAGTCTATAAACGTAATTCACCACATAAACAGAACCAAAGACAAAAACCACATGATTATCTCAATTGATGCAGAGAAGGCCTTTGACAAAATTCAACAGCCCTTTATGCTAAAAACCCTCAATAAGCTAGGTATTGACGGAATGTATCTCAAAATAATAAAAGCTATTTACAACAAACCAACAGCCAATATCATACTGAATGGGCAAAAACTGGAAGCATTCCCCTTGAAATCTGGCACTAGACAAGGATGCCCTCTCTCACCACTCCTATTCAATATAGTACTAAAAGTTCTAGCCAGAGCAATCAGGCAAGAAAAAGAAATAAAGGGTATTCAAATAGGACCGGAGGAAGTCAAATCGTCTCTATTTGCAGACGACATGATTGTATATCTAGAAGACCCCATCGTCTCAGCTCAAAAGCTCCTGAAACTGATAAGGAACTTCAGCAAAGTCTCAGGATACAAAATCAATGTGCAAAAATCACATGCATTCCTATACACCAATTACAGACTTAAAGAGAGCCAAATCAATAACGAACTGCCATTCACAATTGCCACAAAGAGAATAAAATACCTAGGAATACAACTAACAAGGAACGTAAAGGACCTCTTCAAGGAGAACTACAAGCCACTGCTCAATGAAATAAGAGAGGACACAAACAGATGGAGAAACATTCCATGTTCATAATTAGGAAGAATCAGTATCATGAAAATGGCCATAGTGCCCAAAGTAATTTACAGATTCAATGCTATCCCCATCAAGCTACCAATGACCTTCTTCACAGAACTGGAAAAAACCACCTCAAACTTCATATGAAACCAAAAGAGAGCCCGCATAGCCAAGTCAATTCTAAGCAAAAAGAACAAAGCAGGAGGCATCACACTACTGGACTTCCAACTATACTACAAGGCTACAGTAATCAAAACAGCATGGTACTGGTACCAAAACAGAGATATAGACCAATGGAACAGAACAGAGTTCTCGGAGGCAACACAACATATCTACAACCATCTGATCTTTGACAAACCTGACAAAAACAAGCAATGGGGAAAGGATTCCCTGTTTAATAAATGGTGTTGGGAAAACTGGCTAGCCATGTGCAGAAAGCAGAAACTGGACCCCTTCCTGACACCTTACACTAAAGTTAACTCCAGATGGATTAAAGACTTAAACATAAGACCTAACACCATAAAAACCCTAGAAGAAAATCTAGGCAAAACCATTCAGGACGTAGGTGTAGGCAAGGACTTCATGACCAAAACACCAAAAGCATTGACAACAAAAGCCAAAATAGACAAATGGGACCTAATCAAACTCCACAGCTTCTGCACAGCAAAAGAAACAATCATTAGAGTGAATCGGCAACCAACAGAATGGGAAAAAATTTTCGCAATTTACCCATCTGACAAAGGGTTGATATCCAGAATTTACAAAGAACTAAAACAGATTTACAAGAAAAAAACAATCAAGCCCATTCAAAAGTGTGCAAAGGATATGAACAGACACTTTACAAAAGAAGACATTCATGAGGCCAACAAACATATGAAAAAATGCTCATCATCACTGGTCATCAGAGAAATGCAAATCAAAACTACATTGAGATACCATCTCACGCCAGTTAGAATGGCAATCATTAAAAAATCTGGAGACAATAGATGCTGGAGAGGATGTGGAGAAATAGGAATACTTTTGCACTGTTGGTGGGAGTGTAAATTAGTTCAACCATTGTGGAAGACAGTGTGGAATTCCTCAAGGACCTAGAAATAGAAATTCCATTTGACCCAGCAATCCCATTACTGGATATATATCCAAAGGATTATAAATCGTTCTACTATAAGGACACGTGCACACGAATGTTCATTGCAGCACTGTTTACAATAGCAAAGACCTGGAACTAACACAAATGCCCATCGATGATAGACTGGACAGGGAAAATGTGGCACATATACACCATAGAATATTATGCAGCTGTCAAAAAGGATGAGTTTGTGTCCTTTGTAGGGACATGAATGAACCTGGAAACCATCATTCTCAGCAAACTGACAGAAGAGCAGAAGATCAAACACCACATGTTCTCACTCATAGGTGGGTGTTGAACAATGAGAACAAATGGACACAGGGAGGGGAGCACTACACACTGGGGTCAGTTGGGGGGAAATAGGGGAGGGACGGTGGGGGGTGGGGATTTGGGGAGAGATAGCAAGGGGAGAGATGCCAGATGTAGGTGATGGGGAGGAAGGCAGCAAATCACACTGCCACGTGTGTACCTATGCAACAATCTTGCATGTTCTTCACATGTATCCAAATCCTAAAATGCAATAAAATAAATAAATGGGAAAAAAAGCCCTTCATTTCCTAAAATAAAATAAAATAAAATATAAATAAATAAATAGAACACGAGAAGATCAGTCCTTGGTAAAGAATACATTTTTAAAAGAGAGAAAGGATGAGATGAATACTATTAGAACATTGGGCATTGCCTAAAACAAGATGGGCTTGGGTGAGATAGTGGGATGACAACATGAGGTGGCTTGTTTTGTACCCATTTATTTCTTTCTTTATTAAATCTTCTAAAATATTCAAAAGATACTTATTGAGCAGTTACTATTTACCAGGCACTGTGTTAGGCATTTGGGATACATCAGTAAACAAGAAGACAAAGATTCCTGCCATCCCAAGAGCTTACATTCTCTCACCCATTGGTAAATTCATTCCACATACCCTTAAGCACACACTGGGAACACATAGATCAGTAAGACTTACTTCATCCTCCAAGGTTCAGTTTGGTTGGACAAGGAAATCGTTTATTATACTCTGGTGAGGTAAATTATATAAGACCGGTAAATACAGAATGCTAATAGAATAGAAGCTGATGGCATGTAATGGAGACTGGTGGTGATACAGGAACCCAACTTTAAGAAAGAGTGGGAGGTAGCCAGGCTGAGAAAGAGGCAAAGGAGAGCTCTGGCAGCACAGACACACAGAAACATGAGAACTCATGTCAACTTTTGGGATTGGGAGATAGTTCCTTTTCACTGTTAATGTGGAGAGACAAAGGTAAGAGAGGGTGAACAGAGAAATAGTTTCTAATATGTAACATGGTGCCTGGCACCTATTTGGTACTCATTAAATAGCTTTTGGTTGGTTGAATGAATAAATGAATAAATAAATGAAGTTTGAGGTGGCTTGGTGGCTTAAAACAGCAAATGTGGATGGGTGCGGTGACTCATGCCTGTAATCCTAGCATTTTGAGAGGCTGAGGTGGGTGGATCACGAGGTCAAGAGATCAAGATCATGCTGGCCAACATGGTTAAACCCCATCTCTACTAAAAATACAAAAATTAGGTGGGTGTAGTGGCGTGCACCTGTAGTCCCAGCTACTTGGGAGGCTGGAGCAGGAGAATTGCATGAACCCGGGAGGTGGAGGTTGCAGTGAGCTGAGATTGCACCATTGCACTCCAGCCTGGGTGACAGAGTGAGACTCCATGTATATATAGTTTGTTTCTAAGGATCAGGAATCTAGGAGTGCTTTATCTGGATAGTTCTTGCTCAAGGTGCAATCATGCTGTTGACTGGGGCATTCATCTCAAGGTTTGACTGGAGCTGGATGATCCAGTTCCAAGCTCCTATACATAGTTGTTCTAGTCTTCAGTTCTTTGTTGGTTATTGGCTATATATATATATATATATATATATCCCAGAGGAATACCTGATACCTATTAAGTACTATATAAATATAAGCTATAATTACTATTACCTAAAGACTGTGAGAAGTTGTCAAAAGGTTTTAAGCACAGGGAGTGACCTGATCATCTTTAATATTTCAGAAAACTTCTTCTAGCTTTAGTGTGAGATAAATAATAACTGCTAACATTTAACAAGTGCCAAGCACTTTATGCTGGTAATCTGATTTAATCCGGACATCAACCTAATAGTTAGGGGGGCACACCATTACAGTGCTTACTATGTGCCAAGTATTGTTTTAACTACATTATGTATATCAATTTATTTATTATCCCCATTTTATGGATGAAAAATCTGGTGACCCACATCACAGTATAGCCCCAGGCTGAACTGAAATAGGCCACATCAAGGAAGAGGTAAACCAAGATGCTCAGCTTCAGCTATCTCTGGACTCAGAAAAAGCCCTTGTTTTTGATAAAGTAAGTTACTGGGGCAGGAGTGTCTGGAGCAGGGACTCTCAGGTCAGGGAATGTTTTAAAATATCATGCAGGAGCCCTTGACTCTTTTCTTTGGGGGCCACCGAGATGGCACTCATTAAGCACTAGATGGTGCCGAATGTGGCCTTCCATTGCCCTCCTTCTTGGATACAGAGAAACCTCAGAAATCTAATTTAATGAAGACCCAATCCTCCGTAGGCTATGGAGCAATGAAAGCAGATTGCCATTTTAGCTGGTAACAGTGTGGAAACTGCTGTAACCCCAGCTCCTCTATTAAACTCTCCAGGCATGCATTGGTATCCACATGCTGGGCAGACAGCACATCTGCTTAGAGCTCTCATGGCACACCATGCCTCTCCCATGGCATTCAGCCCATTAAATCACAGGTAGGTGTGAGCAGCTCATCTTCTCCACCAGACTATCAATTTCTCAATGGAAAAGATAGACCTTTGTTTATACGGTACCTTCTATGGTTTTTCAGCTTTTAGTACAGTTCACAGTAATCCTCAATATTTGTCAAGTTAATGAATAAAGGAATGAAGGCACTTTTCCTAGGGACAGCCTTGGTTCCAGCTTAACTCTTATTTATATTTATAACCGGACTAACTTCTCTAACTAGAAGAGTATCTGTTGCTTTCTCTAAGGCAAAGATAACAAAGAATACAAGTGGGAGGGCTAGATCAAGTTAGTTCAATTCCACAAGTGTTTAGTAAGCCTATGAATCTAATATTGTGTAATCCTCCCTCTCAGAACAGATATGAGCCTAGGCAATTCAAAAGTTTTAAAAATTTATATTTCACACATACAAAAGGTATGAACAGTAATATGACAAACAGCCATGTGCCCGTGATCCAGATTCAAAATTAAGACATAAGCAGTATGCACAGTTCAAAAGGCTCTGAAAATCAAAAGCCTCCGAAAATCAAAAGGCTGTTTGTTTGTGTTTTAGTAGTTTGGCATCAAAACGCTTTTGGTAACAAAACCAAACCTGAACCAACTTGAGGCCATTTCATAGTCTTCATCCAGCTTACTAAGTATAATAAATCATACATTTCACTGCAGAAACGTTAATGTGTTTGTTTATGGGGTGTTGCCTCAAGCCTCACTAGGTATGTTGCCTAATATCTAGTGTATGCTTCTGTTACCTCTCTGAAATCCAAATAATTCTGAATTTCAAAACACACACGGCAACAAGGTTTGTAGGTAAGTCATTGTAGGTCTGTGGTCTATTGGGCCACAATTTCGGGCGTGGTTACTATACAGTGTTTCTTAATGTTCCCTAAAGGAAAGAAGAAGTGGAGGGGAGATGGAAATATTGTAACCAAGAGTGTCTGATATACCTCTTTATCCTCTTCATACACTCAGGCCCCATCCCCATACCTCCTCCTTAGACTCCACCTTTCTTTCAGCTTCTGGTTTGTCTCACTCAGTTGTAGCCTTCTCTTACACATTTTGTGCCAACATTTCTATATTTCTTTTGAATCCCTTCCCTATCCCCCAGGTTCCAGGCCTCCCTCTTCCTACCTCTGTCTCAGCTTTTCCATCTCAGTTTTGAGAGTCCTTCTTTCTCACTTGCCCCCTCTATCTTTCTGCCTACCATTGATCTTGGCCCCTTGAGTTCTGAATCACCAGCTCCAGGCCCATTTCCCCTTCTTATTCATCCTTGAGGCAGCTCTTTCCAGGGCCATTGAATTTTTCATCTATGTATACCTTTCTCTCTTTTTTCCTCCTCATCTTCCAGTTTACTTCAAAAAATAGGCATATTTGAGTTAGAAAGTAGCCAATATAAAGTAAAAATCTAAAAGAATATATGGTGATTTGCTATGATATGGCTGAAAATCATGATAGCAATAATCAAATGATTATGGGAACCTTGTTCCATAAATCTTTTTTAGAAAAAAAAAAAGGATTTTTTTTTGAATGATGGGCCATCTAGTGGCGAATGGAGGATGACAGTTTTTCCAGCTTGAGAAAACACAATGGATCTTTAAAAGAAACGCCTGTTAAACTCTTAACCTCATCACCCTAACATGTCCAAAGCACCAGTCCACAAAAGAGTGTATACGGCAAGGTCAAGTCCCATTTGACACATAACTGGATGAGATATACGACTTTATCCTGGCGTTGCTCTGTTTTTGACAGATGTATATGTATATGTATACATACATGTAGATGTATATGTGAATATATATGCATCTCAGATGACTTCAGGGCCAAATTCAGAAACTCTGAAAGTCATCTTCACAGGCCTCTCAAGAGCCTTTTCACCAAGAGACAGTAAGTGCCTGTCTTGTGTTATACCTTTATTCTGGGAAGAAGCCACATTAAGAGAGAATTAGTGCTGTGCAAGGGAGAAAATTGCTGTCTGAGATGATTTTCAAACTGTACCTCCTAATTTCATAAATCAACTCTCCCAAACACCCAAGTGAAGACATTTCCATTGATAGTCATTTATTCATTCAGCTTACATTTATTGAGCCACCAAATAGAATTCTGAGACTATTGTGATCTTGTTAATAGACGCCCACATATTTACAAAAGGAATCCATCACCTAGTTAAGAAATATATGCAGTACAGCTGAGCACAATCTAGATATAGGAAATTTCGGGCATCCTAGAAGTGTGTTCACTCCCATGCACTTCTCTGCAAGCTGCTTAAGTTAGAAATTTTAGTCGGAATAATTACTACATATATAGTATCAGATAACCTTCAGCAATTATTCTGTGTTGAATTAGCAGAGCAGCTGATAGCTACTTTTTACCAGTAAAAATATAATGTATACAAATAAGTACTTGAAGGGCTTCGGAGAGGTCTGCCTTTAGAGTGACCAACCATCCTAGTTTGCCTGGGTCTGTCTTTTTGCACTGAAAGCCATGCATCCTGGGAAACCTCTTGGTCCTGGGCAAACAGGTACAGTTGGTTATTCTATTTTCTTTAGAGTCTTCAGATGATTTATCCTGAGCAAAGGATCCACAATGCAAACAACCCTGAAAAAGAGAAAAGTAATCTAAGTTGTGTTTAAGCAACTGCTAAACACTTTTACAAACCACTCTCAAAACAATTCCAATAGGCAGATACTATTATTATCTCCACTTTGCAGATGAGAAAACTGAGGCACACAGAAGCAAAGAAGTTGCTTGCGATGACTTAGCTAATAAGTGTCAGGAACAGGATTTGAATACAGACCAGTGTAGTGCTAAAGCCCGCATCCTCAAGCAACATGCCATGTTTTCACTACTCGACAGAGTGCTCAGTCACAGCAGCTTTGGGCTGCCAAAGTTCACCCCTGGTCCAAAGTAATTCAATAAGCGGAATCCTGAGTTATCAAAGATCTTGGTATTTCTTAAAACATTTTGATGTAAACTTCAAGATCTTAGAAGGTTAGACAAATGTTTCTCAAAATGTGATTTTCCATTTACTTAATTCTGACTCACATAAGGTGCTGATTTAAAGAAAAAGAACACAAACTTAAGCCGTCATTTACACCTATTAAATCAGAATGTCTGGGGATCCATATTTTCAATAGGTGCTCAAATTGACCTGGGTGCATAGTAGTTTGAGAACTACTGGGGTAGAAGTTTCTGAGAGATCAGCCAAGATCCCAGAAATTAACTTCATTCACTTTCTCATTCTTGCCGTCTTGTTTTCCTTCTCTCACCCTACCAAATGTGAACATACCCCCAGGTTTCATTATTCTGTCTTCTACATGGCCTTCTCTCTCTATTCCCTTCCTCAGAGGCCTCCATCATCATCGCTGCCTAGTACATTATATGAAGAGCTGTGAGACTTAGGTCCTGCTTCCCACGGTACCATTAACTTTATGACATGGGGGCAGTTCAGTTCCCCTCTCTGAACCTCAGTTTTCTCACCTGTAAAATGGTTGGAGCTGTGAATGTGCATTTTTAACAAGTTCCCCATATGATTTTTAAAAATCTCCTCTAAACTCTGAGAATCACTGATAAAAAATGTATGGTAAATACTCTCTTCATTGAGACAAACTTGATACCATGTTCTTAGCTTCTCTTCCCCCCCCCAAATATTTCTGTGCACTTTCACTTGCCGTCAGCGAGTGTGCTTAGATAGTGTAAATTTATTTTATTATTAGCCAAGCACAAAAAAATCCAAAAGGCAAATGTGATGCAAAAAAAGTTTATCCAATTTATTTCCAAGCCAAACAGAGATGACTTTGGATTTGGCACAGTTTTAAATTACCCATGACTCTGATCTTCTCCATTAGAGTGAGTAATTGAAAGCTAGCTATGTGTGTGCTTACAGAAATTGTTTTAAATTGTTCACATTAGATAAATCTCAGCCTCTGGTGCTGTCTATAAGAAATGGTGGTAAGAATATTAATGAGCACCTTCCCTAGAATGAGAATTTATAACTTCTAAACAACCATGAAAGCTCCTGTTTTCATTCTTACAAATTAGAGAACTGATGAGCGGAGGTTTGCATTATTCAAGGCCAATGTCAGACAAGGGATAAGAACATTAGCTCACATTTATTAGGCACTTACAATGTATGTCTTAGTCTATTTTCTGCTGCTTTAAACAGAATACTACAGACTGGGTAATTTATAAAAAACAGAAGTTCATTTGGCTCACAGCTCTGGAAACTGGGGAGTCCAAGAGCATTGCACCAGCATCTGGCAAGGGTTACCCCATGGCGGAAGACATCATATGGTGAGCAAGAAAATGGGGACAAAATTTATTTCTTTATCAGGAGTCTGCTCACATGATGACTAACCCATTCTCATGATAATAGCATTGATCCATTCATGAAGGCAGCACCTTTATGACTTAATTACCTCTTAAAGGTCTTATCTCCCAATTTAATTACATTGGCAATTAAATTTCAATATGAATACAAGATTAATGTGCACAAATCAGTAGCTCTCCTATACACCGACAGCAACGAAGTGGAGAATCAAATAAAAAATTCAACCCCTTTTACAATAGCTGCAAAAAAATAAAATACTTAGGAATGTACCTAACCAAGGAGTTGAAAGACTTGTGCAAGGAAAACTACAAAACGCTGTTGAAATAAATAATAGATGACACAAACAAATGGAAACACATCCCATGCTCATGGATGGGTAGATTCAATATTGTGAAAATGACCATAGTGCCAATAGCAATCTACAAATTCAATGCAATCCCCATCAAAATACCACCACCATTCTTACAGAATTAGAAAAAAAAAGTTCAAAATTCATATGGAACCAAAAAAGAGATCATAGCCAAAATAAGACTAAGCAAAAAGAACAAATCTGGAGGCATCACACTACGTGGTTTCCAACTATACTATAAGGCCAAAGTAACCAAAACAGTGTGGTAGTGTTATAAAGATAGGCATATAGACAAATGGAACAGAATTGAGAGCCCAGAAGTAAACTTAAATGCTTACAGCCAACTGATCTTCAACAAAGCAAACAAAAACATCAAGTGGGGAAAGGACACCCTTTTCAACAAATGGTGCTGGAATAATCGGCTAGCCACAGGTAGGGGAATGAAACTGGATCTTCACTTCTCACCTTATAAAAAAGTCTACTGAAGATGGATTAAGGACTTAAACCTACCTGAAACTATAAAAATTTTAGAAGATAACAATGAAAAAACCCTTCTAGACATTGGTTTAGGCAAGGATTTCATGACCAAGAACCCAAAAGCAAATACAATAAAAACAAAGATAAATAGTTGGGACCTAAGTAAACTAAAGAGCTTTTGCACAGCAAAAGGAACAATCAGTAGAGTAAACAGACAACCCCCAGAGTGGGAGAAAATCTTCACAAAGGACTAATATCCAGAATCTACAAGGAACTCAAATGAGAAAACAACAACAACAATCCAATCAAAAAGTGGGCTAAGGATATGAATAGACAATTCTCGAAAGAAGATATACAAATGACCAGCAAACATATGAAAAAATTGCTCAACATCACTAATGATCAGGGAAATGCAAATCAAAACCACAATGTGATACCACCTTACTCCTGCAAGAATAGCCATAATCAAAAAATGAAAAAAACTGTAGATGTTGGCATGGATGCAGTGATTAGGGAACACTTCTACACTGCTGGTGGGAATGTACACTAGTATAGCCATTATGGAAAACAGTGTGGAGATTCCTTAAAGAACTAAAAGTAGAACTACCATTTGATCCAGCAATCCCACTACTGCGTATCTACCCAGAGGAAAAGAAGTCATCATTTGAAAAAGATACTTGCACATGCATGTTTATAGCTGTATAGTTCACAATTGCAAAATCATGGAACCAACCCAAATGTCCATCAATCAATGAGTGGATAAAGAAACTGTGGCATATATACAAGATGGAATACTACTCAGCCATAAAAAGGAATGAGTTAATGACATTTGCAGTGACGTGGATGAGTTTGGAGACTATCATTATAAGTGAAGTAACTCAGGAATGGAAAACCAAACATCCTATGTTCTCACTGATATTTGGGAGCTAAGCAATGATAATGCAAAGGCATAAGAGTGATACAATGAACTTTGGGGACTTGGGGGAAAGATTGGGAGGGGGGTGAGGGACAAAAGACTACAAATATGGTGCAGTGTATACTGCTTGGGTGATGGGTGCACCAAAATATCACAAATCACCACTAAAGAACTTACTCATGAAACCAAATACCACCTGTACTCCAATAACTTATGGGGAAAAACTCAACATGAATTTTGGGGGGAACATTCAAACTGTAGCAATGTGCCAGGCATGGCACTCAATTCTTTCTGTGGAGGATCTCATTCAATCCTTACCCTAGGCCTATAAAGAAATATTGCTATTCCTTCTTTGCAGAAGGAAATAAAGGTTCAGAGAGCTTCAGCAACTTGCTGAAGACCACATAGCATATAAGACATAGAGCCAGTCTTGAAACCTAGGACTCTCTGGCTCTAAAGGCCATGCTCTTAACCGTGATGCTATGGGCCTGCTTATGCACAGTCTTCCTCTTCCCACATTTCCTACCTACTAGTAGCTTCTGTCCCAGACCAATAGTGCTGGCAAATGGGAGGCATTAGATAAAGAGCTTTAGCTCGCTGCTTATAGGCTAACTTTTTACCTTGTATCTAACACGTGGACTTTGTTCCTAAGACAAGTACACTTGGAGCCCACAGCTTATCTGTCCCTGTCTTGCTACCTAGTTGCCTGACTTCATAGTCTGCCCTTTGCCTCAACTTCTAAGGTTAAAACCCTTTCTTCCCTGCCCTTCCCTGATTCTCCAATTTCCCACCTTCCTTGGATGGTACTGCTCATCTGCTTAGACATTCCCAGATTCCTCACTGCTGCTCTGCTCATGGGATGGATGCCTTGTCTCCTTAATTGGACATCTCTGATGCTGACAGGACCAGAGCTGGTGTGTCTCTCCACTTTCTGCACACCATAGTTTTTCCTCTGGCCTGGACTTTTAATCACTTCTACCCCCTTATTGCCATCTCATTTTAGGATGCAGGTTTAGCTTCAAGCTCTGACCTGTCATTTCTTAAACTCACCCCATATGATTACAGTTTACACTTCTGTGTTTAAATAGTCTTACAATAGGCAGTGAGCAGAGTCCCCATCATTTTCTGTGCACTCTATGGCAGTAGTGTTCCTTAATGAAAGCTGCTGACTCAAAGGATCCTGTGACATACATAGATAGGTAAAGTCAAAGATGGAATGGATCATCAAAATCATTTAGTCATAGCCTTTTACTATAAATCGAAAAACCGAGGCACAGAATGGACAGGTGATTTGCCCAAGGTTAAATGGTGATTAGTAGTAGAACTGAGACAAGAACCTAAGGTTCTGTCTGCCAACCCAATGTTAAATATCTAGACCACACTGGTGGTCACGGTGCGTGGTGCTAGAGAGAAAACGTCAGATGATTTTTCTGTCTGAAACAAAGTTCAGTGGTGCATAATGAAAGGATCATTCAAAATAGAATGACAGCATCAAAGAGCCCAGAAGATAATATGAGTCAAGGTAGTATCTGAAAAACTTTCAGACACAGAGACCCTAAAATCAAGAAGGGGTTAGGGATACATCATTTTGGTTCCTCTGGGAAGCAGATGCCAAAAGATAGGAACAAAAGAGATTGCAATGAGGGGAAGACCAGTAAATGGTAAAAGGGGATAGGAAGCAGAAGTAGGAAGAGAAAGCCCTCATGCCACCTACAGTATGACCATTGTGAAAGAATAGGGAGAAGGAAGAAGAATAGGATAAGAAGAGCCTCAGACTGTGATGCAGCTCTGAGAAATCTCAGCCAGTTCAACAATAATCTTTCCCATACAAAGCCTACCCACAGAGGCATCCTGCATTCACCCCCACCTCAGTCATTGTGTGGCGACTGCCCAGAAGTGTATGGGCTCAGCTCAAAAGTCGACGCAGATCCTAAAGATGCTACAGCTGGAGTCTGTCAGTTAATTGAACTCCTTGTGACAGGTGTTCTCTTAAACGAAGATCTGAGCAGCATACCTTCATGTCTGCTACAAATGAGTGGTTAGAATGTGTTTGAAGCACCTCGAATGCTTTAATTGAGCTGAAATGAAACAGTTAACACTATTACTCCTTGAGCTACTGTCTCTAGGGGCCAGGTCACTCTTTCCAGGACAGGTGAAGTTTGGGTTATCTGAGATTTGCTTAGGGTAAAGCCCTGGAAGAGAGAGATAGCAGGGATTGGTATGGATAAAGGGTAAAAGCGTAGAACGAAGTGGGACATTTTCTCAACAGTGTCTACCTTCACTAGGATGGTGCTGTGGCTGGGAGAGAAGTTATTTTGAGATAAACATTCTGAGCATATTATTGGAAGCCTACTATATTTTGGGATCTATATAAATCCTGGAGTATAACAATAAGTGAGCATAATGATGAAGAACATGGTAATGCTATCTTCATGAATGCAAAGTTAGGACTTCAGAATACCTTGTCTTGGCCTTAGCTTAGACAGAAGTGTTTCAGAGAATGGCAGGTGCTAGCAAATGTGGGCCTGCCGGATGTTCCTTCAAAGTATATTTGGGTCCGGGAGTGGTGGCTCACGGCTTTAATCCCAGCACTTTGAGAGGCTGAGGTGGGTGGATCACCTGAGGTCAGGAGTTCGAGACCAGCCTGACCAACATGGTGAAACCCTGTCCCTACTAAAAATACAAAAATTAGCTGGGTGTGGTGGTACAGGCCTGTAATTCCAACTACTCAGGAGGCTGAGGCAGGAGAATCGCTTAAACTCAGGAGGCACAAGTTGCAGTGAGCTGAGATCACGCCATTGCACTCCAGCCTGGGCAACAAGAGTGAAACTCTATCTCAAAAAAAAAAAAAAAGTATATTTGAAGCCAACTATTTAGTATAATAGAGCAGGTCTCCTCTATACTCCATATCCATAAAATCTGTCCTGGACAGCTCAGGATATCCGTCTGCTGGTAGTAGCACTGGACATCTGTCTGATGCCTGTGCCAGATCACCCTGATATTTTATTTGGGGCTGGATGCATACATTCATTTAACAAACATGTACTGAGGGCCTATTCTCTTTCAGGTACTGTTATAAGGACACACCAGTGAACAATACAGACAGAAGTCTCCCTTAGAGCTTACTTTAGAGATGGTGAAGACCATAACAAACAATCAAAATGACAAGATTATTTCACAATATGTTAAGTGCTACAAAGAACGTAAAACAGGATAAAGTGATCAAAGTGATTCAGTAAGTGCGAGTGATGATGGGAGACTACATTAGATAAGATAGTCAAGGAAACATCTCTGAGTTGGCATTTGAACAGAGACTATAAGCCGAAGTTTTAACAATCTCAGAGAAGAACATTCCAGGCAAATAAAACATTAAGTAAAAAGTCTTTATGGCTAGAACAAGTTTGTCTTGCAACAAGAACAACAAAAAAAGGCTTGGGAAACTTCTGATCTGGACAAGATTGAGAAGACCCAGTTTCCCCCATTTAAGACAACTATAAATTCTGAAAACGTCACAAGATACAACCAAGGAGAATTCTGAATGGTGGTAAAAGGAAGGCAAACCGGTTTGTGACCCCTGGAGAAACAGCACGAAAGCAAAGCGTCTTGCATCTCTCCACCCAGTAGAGAAAGGCCATTCAAACCGGACATTTCCCTAACCCTGTCTGAGCACCAGAAGGCAGCCGAGTTAAGCCCATTAGTTATTCTCCTCAGATGGAGTGGGAGTCCCTCTGACAAACGTCAGTGAGTTAGACACCAGTGGCAAGAGAGATCAATCAGAAACCCCGACAAAAATAAACAGTTGGAGAAGTGTTCTCCTTCCCTGCTGGGTAGATCTTAGCCTGTCCTTTTTTCCTGGGAGATGCTGAAGCAGGCAGTTAGAAGAGAAAAGAGGAATGTAGCCACAGTAAGTGGCCTATTCCAGGAAGTCTCTTTGTCTCTGTAGGCCTGACACTCTTCTGCCCTTCCCACAGATGCTAGATAGCTGCAGACAGTAACGGGGTGCCCCACCACATCCCCTCACCCAGTAAAAGGCACCTTGCAGTCAACCTAGAAAATCCCTTCAGGCAGCAACATCAGGGACCAGAAAGAGCCTTGGTGGCATCCAGATAAATGAAGCAGATGAATATGACATGTCATAGACCCTGAAAATAAAACTACCATTGGAATCACAGCTCATAAAAGGTAGGACCTGTGTGCTAAACCTAAACAATATGACTGTCTGATAAATAAGATTTACATAGAACCCAGAGTCTCCTAACATAATAGGCATGATATCATACCAAGAACCAAGAAATGGAAAACCTCCTGGATAGGTGCAGTGGAAGAGTAGAGATGACAGAATCAGTGAACTCAAGGAACAGGTCAATAGGATTTACCTAATCTGACTAACAGAGAGAACATAGCCCAAAAAAAAAAAAAAAAAAAAAAAAAAAAGCAGAGACTATTATGGGATAATTGCAAAAGATCTAATATTCATATTATCAGAGTATCACAAGGAGACTAGAAAGAGAATAGGGCTGAAAGGGTATTTGAAAAAAATAATGGCTGAAAAACTTCCCAAATTATGTGAAAGACACAAACCTATAGATTCAAGAAGTTGAGCAATTCCTAAACAGGATAAATTCAAATCCATTCCAAGGCACATCATAACTAAACTTTTAAAACTAAAGACAGCCAGATGCAGTGGGTCATGCCTGTAATCCCAGCACTTTGGGAAGCCAAGGCAGGAGGATTACTTGAGGCCAGAAGTTTGAGACCAGCCTGGGCAACATCTCTAAAATAGAGACCCCCATCTCTAAAAAGAAATTAGCTGGGCATGGTGGTGCACACCTGTAGTTCCAGCTACTTGGGAGGCTGAGTTGGGAGGATCACTTGAGCCCAGGAATTTGAAGCTATAGTGAGCTATAATTGTACCACTGCATCTCAGCCTGTGAAATAGAGTGAGACTCCATCTCAATAAATAAATAAATAAATAAATAAATAAATAAATAAGTAGGGAAGAATTAAACTAAAAACAAAGAAGAAATCTTGAAAGTAGCCAGAGAAAAACAATGAATTACCTATGGGAAAACACCAATTCAAATTATAGCAGATTTGCCATCTGATACCATGGAGGCAAGAATGAAATGGCACAAGTTGAAAGTGTGGAGACAGAACTGTCAACTGCAAATTCTACATCTGGCAAAAATATTCTTAAGGAATGAAAGTGAAATAAAGCATTCTTAAATGAAGGAAAAACTAAAAGACTTTGTCACTAGCAGAACTCTTAAATAATAGCTAGAGGAAGCTCTTTAAACAGAAAAAAATTGATAAAAGAAGGAGCCCTGGCACATCAGGAAAAAAAGTGTAAACAACAAATAGAGCATATGTACTGGTACACAGAAGACATTATTAGTTTCCTCATGAGTTTTATAAGTCAGGTTTGATTGCTGAAACAAAAATTATAATGCCCTCTGATACTGAGGCCAATGATAATCAGGACCATGGAAGATGAAGAAATCTAAATAGAAGTGAGGTTTTCACACTTCACTTGAAGTAGTAAAATGAGATATCATCTAACCCCAGTTAAAATGCCTTATATCCAAAAGGCAAGCAATAACAAATGCTGGTGAGGATGCAGAGAAAAGGCAATGCTCGTACACTGTTGGTGGGAAGCTAAATTAGTACAACCACTATGGAGAGCAGTTTGGCGATTCCTCAAAAAAACTAAAAGCAGAGCTACTATATGATCCAGCAATCCCAGTGCTGGGTATATACCCAAAAGAAAGGAAATCAGTATATCCAAGAAATATCTGTACTCCCATGTTTGTTGCAGCACTGTTCACAAAAGCTAAGATTTGGAAGCAACCTGTGTCCATCAACAGAAGAATGGGTAAAGAAAAATTGGTACGTATACTCAAGGGAGTACTATTCAGCCATAAAATAACTGAGATCCTGTCATTTGAAACAACATGGATGGAACTGGAGATCATTATGTCAAGTGAAATAAGCCAGGTACAGAAAGACAAACCCCATGTTTTCACTTATGTGTGGGAGCCAAAAAAAAAAAAAATTGAACTCATGAAGATAGAGAGTAGAAGGATGGGTACCAGAGGCTGGCAAGGGTAGTGGGGGACTGGGGGAAGGTGGGGATGGTTAATGAGTACAAAAAATAGTAAGAATGAATAAGACCTACTGTTTCAGGATGCATATCTCATTCTCCATGATGTGATTATCTCACATTGCATGCCTGTATCAAAACATCTCATGCACCTCATAAATATATTCACCTACTAAGTACTCACAAACATTAAAACAGTTTTTAAAACTAAGGATTGATCACAGACTTAAACATAAAATGAAAAACTATAAAACTTTTGGAAAAAAAACAGGAGGAAATCTCTGGGATATAGGGTTCAGCTGAGTTTTTAGAGTTAGCCCCAAAAGCAGGGTCTATAAAAGGAAAAGTAGATAATTTGGACTTCATCAGAAATTTTAAAACTTTTGCTCTGTAAAAGTACATATGAAGAGAATGAAAAGACAAGCCACAGATTGGGGGGAAAAACATGTACAAATCACATATCTGAGAAAGTACTCATGTCAATAACACACAAAGGACTCCCAAAACTCAATATTTGATAAATCCAGTTAGAAAATGGGCAAGATATATACAGACATTTTGCCGAAGAGAACATACACATGAAGAATAAACATGTGGAAAGCTATTCAACATTGTCAACCATTAGAGAAATGCCAGTTACAGCTACAATGAGATAGCACTATATACATATCAGAATGTCCAAAATAAAAAATAGTGGCAACACCAAATAATAGCGAAGGTGTAGAGAAACTGAATCACTCATACATTGCTTGTGGGAATGTAAAACAGTATGGTTACTCTGGAAAACAGAACAGCAGTTGTTTTAAATATTAAACACATAGTTGGATATGGTGGTTCATACCTGTAATCCCAGCACTGTGGGAGGTTGAGGTGCTGGGATCACTTGAGCCCAGCAGTTTGAGACCAGCCTGGCCAACATAGGGAGACCCCATCTCCAAAAAAAAAAAAAAAATCCAGTTGCGCACCTGTGGTCCAGCTACTTGGGCAGACTGAGGTGGGAGGATTGCTTGAGCCCAGGAGATTGAGGCTGAAGGGAGCCATGCTCATGCCACTGCACTCCAGGATGACAGCGTGAGCAAAGTGAGACCCTGTTTCAAAAACAAAAAAATTAAATACCTGCTTACAAAATGACTTAGCAACTGCACTCTTGGGCATTTATTCCAGGGAAATGAAAACTTATATTTATGTAAGACCTGTAGATAAATATTACAAATGCCCTTCAATGGGTGAATGATTAAACTGAAGCACAGCCATATGGTGGAATACAGTTCAGCAATAATAATTTTAAAACAACTACAGATACATGCAACAGCATGGATGAGTCTTTAGAAAATTATGCTGAATGAAAATAAGTCACGCCCGAATGTTACATATTGTACAATTCTATCTATATAATGTTTGTGAAATGACATTTTAGAAATGGGGAACAGATTAGTGGTTGCCTAGGATTAAGGAGGTGTAAGTGGAGGGAGATGAATAGGATTATAAAAGGGCAACAGGCGGGATCCTCGAGGTGATGATAGCACTGTTGAATACTTTGACTATGGTGGTGGATACGTGAACTTACATGAGTGATCAAATCGTATAGAACTAAGTACACATACACACATATAAGTATTAATAAAGCCAGCAAAATCTGAGTTATATCGGTGGATTGTATCAAAGTCACTATTCTTACTGTGATATTACAGTTTTCCAAAATGTTACCATTCGGGAAAACTGGACAAAATGCACGAGAGATCTCTGTGTATTGTTTTGCCAGCTGCATGTGAATCTGCAATTATCTCAATAAAAATGTCAATTAAAACAAATGGCCAGTGTTGCTGGAGCTTAGTAGAGCTAAGCACAGGCCAGATTATCCACAGCCTAGTAACCCGAGGAAGGAGTCTGGATTTTGTCCAAAACCCATTGGGAAGCCATTGGAGAGTAATCACATGAATTTATTTATATTTTAAGAAATCATTCTGGTTGCTGTATGGCAGCGCCAGAGTGAAAGCAGGCAGACCATTGTAGCAGGCCGATGTTTTCCCTGTATTGCTACCATTGTAGCAAGAAATTTCCACTAGCTTGGATCAGAAATGAGTGAAGATGGAGAGATGTGGATGGATTCAGGATATATTTTGGAGGTGGAGCTAACAGAAGTTCATAGCTGTACGGATGACTCTGAAGTTCCCATTCCAGGGAATTTTCTGGAATGGGGCCACTTCTACACAAACACCCTGAGCTATTCTTATAGGACAAGTGAATTTTTAGAAATGGAATATACATTTGGGTACATGTCGACTGCCTGACGTATCACATGGGATTGGTAGCAACCTTTCTGATAGCTTTAGACGTTAGAAATCTCAAGCAATGTGGAAATTTCTAAAATAGAATTACCAAAAAAAAAAAAAAAAAAGGCTCCTCTTGGCAGGCAGATTAGAAAAAAGAGGTCAGCCTCCAGATGGATGCAGTCCCGTGCAGGGCACAAGACTTGGTGAGAAGAGCATGAGCTGAATTTCAGTCCCACACTCCCTTAGCCAGGCACCATTGTGTGGAGCCCAAAACAAACCCTGCAGCCCTGCTGCCCGAGTCCCGCCTGCTGATATTGCGGCCTGTGGACACTAGGGGGCAGCCAACTATGTAAATTCGGCCTTCCCTTGAGTTCCTTGGGAGGGTCAGCTGTGGTGTCCCATAGAAGTGAGCCGGACTTCAGCTTCAGGTAAAATTCGTTAGCTCCCAGAACTTCCCAGGCTTAGCTGGTCTGGGAAATTAACTGCTCATTAATCTCTTTGATACTGAAGAATTGGGCTGCCGGCTCATTTGACTGGTAAAACTAACCCAGTTTCCTGCAAGTTTGTTTATATCTTGCCAAGTGGAGCTATGGAATGTTTCTTAAAGCAGCTTGAAAATCTGAAAAATTCCAGCATAGTCCACATCACTCCAGTATAATTCCAACATATTCTGGTTTGCAAAAGGGATCCCACTGTATTGTCAGTCGGCCAGCTAGGGAAGAGTATGATTAGAACCCAGTGTTTCCAGTTATAATTGTATCTGAGCAATCTGAGTCTCGTGGTCCCCCTTGTTAATCTCTTAGGTGGCAGCACCAATGGTGGTGAGGAGACAGGTTCGGCCGATTGTGAGAATAGTTCCACAGCCTCCTTTCCTGTCACTGATGTACAGGGCACACAGTACAAGCATTGCTTCCTAGTGGCTGCTAGGTGGCCTCTAGCCTCCCCAGCCTGGGACCACATCAGCTCTGCCCCAGAGGATGGCATAAGGTGATTGTGTGAAGGTGTCGGGAGACTAGCAGAATGACATTTGGGAAAGATTTCTGAGTGCCAGATGGAGAGCCATGGCTACAATACGGCATGGCAGCAGAAGGAGACAGAGGGGAGCATCAGGAGCCAGTGTGCTGTGTCAACCTGGGCTCAGAGAACCAAGGTGAGTGGAAATAAGGCAACTGAAGTGAAGCGGAAGCAGCAATTCCAGAACACAGGCACCCAATGCCTCTGTTGGTTGTTTCATACTGATATTTCTCTGGACAGACTGCATCTAGTTTAGTTCACGGGGCCAGGATGAGGAAAATAACAGTAAAGCATTCTGTTCTCTAGGCTGTCTCAGTCCTCTGTAAAGGTGGTAGAGGATTTGCCCTGCAAGGTGTTCTGCAAGCCCCCCTCTCAGGATAAATATATTTGCATGGTCAGCCTGGTACTCTGAATTATTATCGTTATTTTTTATTACAAGCATGTGCTTCAAATCATTAACACAAAAGAGGTCTTGTGGAAGCCAAGACTGGCTGTGCAGCAGCGAATGAAGCCTGCTTTCCAGCAGAGGGCAGTATCCACTGGTTAGAGTTTATTGCTGACCTGAGCAAGTCCAGTGAAAGCTTCAGGGAGATTGAGCAGGGGAGGAGGATGTGGTCTGGAAAATGGGAAGGGGGTGGATTTCCTCATGTTTCATCTTCTCTTGCAATGTCATGGTGTATCTGGGGACTCAGCTGTTACTGAGCACTCTTCTCCATTGAGTACAGTAAAAAAGTCATAGAGGAACCAGAGAAGCTGACAAGGACTTTGAGGGATTTTTTGTTTGTTTTTTAATCCCTATGGAACCTTGGATAAAAGAATGATTACTTTGGCAGGAAAAGTAGCTACTAAGATTGTTTGGGGTGTGGATTTCTTTTTTGTGACATGTAAGAACACTGGTTTTAATCTAGTTTTAACACCCTGAAAATGGTTTATCTCAATATGTGCTCATCTTCCTTCCCCTTTCCAAGGGGGCCCTCCTCAAGTTCCCCTATCAGTAGCTGTCTCACTTCCCCTTAAAAGTCCCACGCAGTAGCGGCCACACTTCACTTTGCGAAGAGGAGTAACTAGGAGGGGTAAGCTGGCTCAGAGCTTCCTTGCCCTCCTTGTCAGGGGCTCAAATCGATCTTGGTTTCCTCCCCCCAAGGTTATCCAGCAACATAACAGGGACCTGTGTGTCTGCAATTGAAGTGAGGGGCTTGTGTGGGACTTGTACCCCTTTTGGCCCAAGAAAACTCAGACAAGTCTTAGCCACTTACTGATTGTAAGAAGCAGATATGATGTTTAAACAGAGGTCTTTTGATTGCAAATCTTGTTATTGCTTTATGACATTGGAGGGTCTTCTGGACAATAGAAACTTGATTAATGTTATTGAGAGTTCATGTATATGACACAGTGGTTAAAATCCCAGTGTCTGACCACTGGGGTATGTGTGTGTGTGTGTTGTGTGTGTGTGTGTGTGTGTGTGTCTGTGTGTGAATGTATATATAACATAAAATATACCATTCTAATCATTTCTGAGTCTATAATTCAGTGGCATTAAGTCTATTCACAATGCTGTACAATCACTACTATTGATTTTCAGAACTTTTTCATCATCTCAAAGAGAAACTCTGTACTGACAACTAGTTTTCAATTCAGGTTCTGCCACTTAGTAGCTGTGCAAACTTTATACAAAGTCCTTAATTTCTCAGACCCTCCATTTCCTCATTTATAAGATGAAGATAGTAATAGCACCGGCTTCATATGATTGTGTGTATATATGATAATATTTATTCATATTAATGACATATCAATTGATTTGTTAACTGATGAATATTCCATATTTACTGAGTTCTTTTTTTTTTTTTTTTTTTTTTTTTGAGATGGAGCTTTGCTCTTGCTGCCCAGGCTGGCGTGCAGTGGTGTGATCTTGGCTCACAGCAACCTCTACCCCCTGGGTTCAAGTGATTCTCCTGCCTAAGCCTCCCGAGTAGCTGAAATTACAGGTATGCACCACCTGGCTAATTTTGTATTTTTATTAGAGACAGGGTTTTACCATGTTGGTCAGGCTGGTCTCGAACTCCTGACCTCAGGTGGTCCGTCCACCTCGGCCTCCCAAAGTGCTGGGATTACAGGCGTGAGCCACTGAGCCCAGCCCATATTTACTGAGTTCATACTCTGTGTCAAGCACTACGCTTTAACTAGTGAGTGGCAGGGTGAAGACTTAAACTTAGATTGGCTTGGCCTTAGGGCTTGCATCTATACTGCTTCTGTTGTGAGAAGTTCTGAAAATAGATGATGAAAAAGTTTTAAAAATAGATAGTAGTGATTCATTGAGATAAGGATGCTCAGGGCCTGCCACACAGCATTCCCTCAACCAATGCTAGCTAGTTATTTTAGTTTTTTTTTAGAGATGCAGATCTCCCTCTGTTACCCAGCCTCACCTAGAACCCCTGGCCTCAAGTGATCCTCTCCCCTCAGCCTCCCAAGCAACTAGGACTACAGCCACAGCCACTGCTACACCCAGCTTAAATGCTATTTTATGGTTATCATTATTGCTGTCAAATTGAGTTTGAAACTCGTACCTTCTTAGCCTCTCTGGTAGGTTGTTCTCTTCTCCTACACAGGAATGTCAGAAATAGCAATAAATTTTCCCTCCATTTATATAGGAGAAAGAGGCATGCAGCCTCTTTGATGGATGTCTGACTAACCACATCTATTTGCCAGCTACGAACTGCCACCGTAGCTACAGGGCTGAAGGATATCCATCTCTTTTTCCATTTTTTGTCCCATGTAGGCCAGGGGCCTGGTAGAGCCAGCAGTGACAAAGGCTATCTTCCAAGGATGAAGAAGAATGAAAGAAAATACCTTTTAGCCACTGAGCTCATAGCTACTCTCACCTCCCCTCCTCTACCCACTACCAAGAACCGTGCCTCCCTGTAGGTGGTAGATAACAGTGTCAAGGGAGAGAAAAGGGAAGAGAATCTTATCCTTCTCAGCCAGTCATGCTACCCCTGAAGTTTTCCCACCTCACCCTCTTGTTCTTTCAGTGCCAGTCTCTTGCTTCTGGCCACACATGAGAGAGAAGAGAATAGGGAAGTGGAACAGAATGGGGAAAATTACGGGGCTCTGTTCTCTATCTCCTGCTTACTTTCCATCCGTCACCAGGGCTTCTCTTCCAAACTCACAAACCTATTCTAGATCCCAGCATCCTTTCCCCAGCAACTGACAGCCTTCAACCCGCTGGACTCTCCATCTTCCCCTCTCACCCAGAACCACCTGAATGAGGGAAGTCATTGTCCAACTCCAAGCAGTTCCAACAAGTTGTCCTTGTTCCTGCTGTCAAGGATAGCCTGGGACCTTCAGGTTACATATCTGGATTCTCACGTTATACTGTCTCAATAGGAGGGGTTATTTGCCATTTCCAGACCACAGCCCATGTTTTCCTACTTCCCTGCTTTTCCTTCTGTAGTTACTTCTCCTTGAAACAAACTACCCCATTTACTGTTATTGTTCATCAATTTCAGCTGCTTTCAAAAAGCTTTCCCCGGTTTCTCCTTCCCAGATGGGAGATCCTCGTCTTTTCTATCTTCACTGTTTCCTGCATGTATCCCTCTGAATCTGCCACTCTTCCCTGTATGTACTGCAAGAGGCCACTTCAGATAGCTTCTTATAGTCTCTCATGCAAATGTTTTATTTCTCCTAAGAAGATAAACAACTTTCTTAAACACTCTTCTTGAATCACATTTGCATCTATTCCAATAGGTGAACACTTGGTGAACACTTGATCCAAATTGACAATATTTTCCCTAGAAACATGGGTAGGTTTTGATTACTTTATGGATTTGGGAGGTGATCCTGGGGGCGCAGCCACTGTGAAAAACAGTAATTCCGTTTATGGGAAAATGCAGGCAAGCTTTAAACAGTGAATTTCAGCATGCACAGCCTGTTTATAAATTGGTGTTGGACTAGATTGACAGCAAAAGAATACAACTGGTCATTTGCAGATTGAGTCTTCCACCGGCAGAGGGCAACATTGGTAGCACCCAAACCGAAACAACCTTGAGCCCAAATTTCCTTTCCCAATTTTTTTTTCGTCAGTGGGAGGAGAAAGGGGATTTTCTGGCAGACAACAGAACCTCCCCATCAGTTTTGTGGAAATCTGGGGTTGGGCTAGGAGGTGACTGAAGAAAAAAAAGGGAAGTTTGCTCCAATACACATTAAGTTCCCTCTCACTGGATCCAAGTCAATACAATACTTTAAATTTTGATATGATACCATACATTAAAATGACATAAAATGAAAAATGACATATTATAACTTGTAGCGCTTATGTTTTTTAACACGCTTTGCCCAATGTTCCTCTTTGATTGGATTTTCATTGGCTTTTACAGGTGAAAGGGAATTTAAAGGAGTGAGTACTCTAACCACTTGGGGCTGTTGGTTAGAGTACCCCAAAATGAAGGCCTCAGCAACATCCACAGTAGCAGAATTTTTTCTCTGACCTTCTGTTGCCCTCCTGTCTTTCAGTCCCATTGTCCCCCAAGGCTAGCCATAGAAACCAGAATCCCTCTTCCCCAAAACAGCTCAGAGAAACCAAAACCCCTTTTCTCCGAAGCCAGCCATAAAACCTAAAAATATTGCTCTAACTTCCCCTCCACTTTTCTGTGTCAAAACCAGCCATAAAGAAACAATGTGACCTACCTTGTTTAACAGTAGGTTATAAGACCTCCCGTTCCAGAGAGGGTCCTGCCCCACACCCAGAAGAAAGGAATGCTTGCTCAGAGAGGCTTAGAAGAATCTAGACAGGACTTGTTGGGTTTCCCCACTCAGTCTATTACCATTAGATCATACCCTTTTTGTCCAACCACATTTCCACACGGCTGTCCATACTTTGTTGAACCTAAGCAAAAAAATGGACAACTCCTGTATCCTTGAGACTTCATTCTGAAGACTCCCATACATGTTAAATTTGTATGCCTTTTCTCCTATTCATTTGCCTCTGGTCAGTTATTTTTAGTGACCCTTCAGAGGGTGAATGGGAAGTTTTGCCTTGTCCCTACAGGGACCATGTGGAGTTGTTTGTTTGTTTGTTTTGTTTTTAAACCCTTTAAATATTTCAGGCATGGCTGAGTGGAGTGGTTTATGCCTGTAATCCCAGCACTTTGGGCGACTGACGAGGGCAGATCACCTGAGGTCGGGAGGATGAGACCAGCCTGGCCAACATAGGGAAACCCTGTCTCTACTAAAAATACAAAAGTTAGCCAGGCATGGTCGCACACACCTGTAGTCCCAGCTACTAAGGAGGCTGAGGCAGGATAATCACTTGAACCTGGGAGACAGAGGTTGCAGTGAACCAAAATCGTGCCACTGCACTCCAGCCTGGGCAACAGAGCAAGACTCCATCTCAAAAAAAAAAAAAAGAATTAAAACTTTACAGATATAGCACTGGTTACATGGGTACACGTTCAATTTATGCTCTTTATATATGTGTGTGTGTGTGTGTGTGTGTGTGTGTATATATATATATATATATATATATATATATTACATTTCAGTAACATTTACCAAAAAGTGACTGATACAAATGAGGCCTCTGTGTATTCTCCTGCTCTCATCTTCCTACTATCTACAGAGGCCCTGAATGTGAACGTTGTCATTCTTGTGCACATTTTAGTGCTTTTACCTCATATAAATACATCCATAAACAATATGTAGTGTTCTTCTGCATCTTTTTGAACTGCATATAAAGGATGACCTGAGTATGTTCTTCACCTTGTTAGTTTTGCTCCACATTGCTTTGTATATTATAGACACCAGGCAAGCATTAGCAAATAAATGGTTGTGAGAAATGTATCTACGTTTATACATGTTTATACTGTGATTACTTTTCTTTTGCACTTTGAGCTATTCTACTTAAAACTTCCTTTTAAGAGGTGATTACATTTGGGAGAATCTCCAACTTGGAGAAATCTCTAGAAAATGGTCCGTACTCCTCCTGCCAGGCCTCTACTCTCCATCGAAGGCTATACCCAACACATGCTTATTTAAAGCTTTAATACATTCAACCAGAAATTTCAAACAACGAACACTTCCTGAAAGACGTCCTTGAAATGCAAAGTCGTGAGGGAAGGTATTAGGATGCATAAAATAATGTTACACAGGCAACTCTGATTTCTCCTGAAATGTTAGTGAGTTGTCACATGATTCAATTCTGCATCTGGATGTTTTTTTTTTAAGCATCCATTCTCAAACAGGGGCAGATGAAGGCAAATTGAAGCAAGCCAGTTAGGAAAACATTTTGCATACAAATGTTAATCTCATTGTCTTATTAAGAAGAGAAAAGGCTGGGCGCTGTGGCTCACGCCTATAATCCCAACACTTTGGGAGGCTGAGGTGGGCAGATTGCTTGATCTCATGAGCTCGAGACCAGCCTGCCCAACTGGCAAAACTCTGTCTCTATTAAAAAATACAAAATAAAAAATTAGCCAGACATGGTGGCATGTGCCTATAGTCCCAGCTACTTGGTTGGCTGACGTGGGAAGATCACCTGATTCTAAAAAGGTTGAGGCTGCAATGAGCCATGATAACAATACTCCAGCCTGGGTGACTGAGTGAAACTCTGTGACCCTGTCCCAAAAAAAAAAAAAAAGAAGAAGAAGAGAAAAAATCCTCAGATAAGCCTCTTCCCATTCCCCTCAACATTTGCACCATTTGTTTTACGCAAATGACTGTTTTTCAGGGTCAAAACCAAGTTATACGCAACTTCTCTGTCATCTGATAAAACTGTATCAGACCAGTACTGTTCTTCTTAGAAACATTTACAGGATAGAAACATGAATATTGCCAGGAAAGAAATGTGTTTACATTTCTATCAAAAGATTGGAAGTCTAGGTATTTTGAAGAGTGCCTCATTTTTCAAAGGAGAAACCCTCAATTTACAACTCTGCTACATGGGGCATTTCACATCTCGTTTTACTCACTGAAGTTTTCTTTCCTTTAATACCCTCGTCTATTTTATTGTTATTATTATTTTGAGACGGGGTCTTGCTCTGTCACCCAGGCTGGAGTGCAGTGGCATGATCATAGCTCACTGGTCCTCCCACCTCAACTGGTCCTCCCACCTCAGCCTCCCAAGTAGCTGGGACCAGAGGTGCATGCCACCACACCTGGTTAATTTTTCTATTTTTTTTTTAGAGACGAGGTTTCACCCTATTGCCCAGGCTGGTCTCAGACTCCTGAACTCAAGCAATCTGCCCACCTTGGTGTCCCCAATCTCTTGCAGTCTTAGGGTTGGTTGCAAACCAACTGATTTGGTTGCATTTTGCAACCCCTGGGGTGGAGGTGAGAGGGTTGGGTGGGAAGCGCAAATCTTAGTCAAATGATCCACACAGCCTTTGCTTTAGCTACTTCTTCCTATAATTGACATGCGTGAGTTTTAACTTTTCCTAATAACAATTAAATGGATAGAAAAGCCCTGAAGTAGTCATTAGTAGATTTGTAAATAGGCCCTGTGGTAGGAAAAAAAAGAACATTTCCGCCATTGATTCATTCCCTTTGTCAGTAAATAGTCACTGAATTTTCTCTGTGTGCTGCTCATTGTCCCTAGGCACTGAGGGCACAGCAGTGAGCAAGGCTAAGCATGTTCTGTCCTTGTGAAGTTGATGTTCTAGTGGGGTGAGACTGATACAATAAACAAGATTATTTTAGGTAGTGGTAAATGCTATGTGGAAAACAAAGCAGGGTAATGTGATGGTGGGGTTGGGTAATTAGTTTAGATGGAGTGGTCAGGGAAGGCTTCTCAGAGGAGGTAACCTTTGAGCAGAGTCCTGAATAAGAGTGTGTCAGTCAACAAATACTAACATAGAGTTACTATATGACTGAGTCATGTAATTCCTACGTATATATCCAAGAGAAATGAAAACGTGTGCTCATACAGAAACTCATACACGAATGTTCATAGCAATATTGTTCATAATTGTCAAAAAGTGGAAACAACCTAAATGTTCAGCAACTAATTAATGGTTAAAATGTGGTATAACCGTACAATGGAATATTACTCCACCACAAAATGGAATGAAGTTGTGCTATAACATGGATGAGCTTTGAAACCATTATGCTAATTGAAATAAGCCAGTCACAAAAGGTCATGTATTGTAGGATTCCATTTATATGAAATTTTGAGAATAGGCAAATTTATGGAGACAGGTAATATTTCATGGTTGATGAGGAGATGAGGAGTAAGGGGGTAACAGCTGAAAGATCTGGGTGTTCTTTTTGGGGTGAAAAAAAGTATGAAATTAGATAGTAGTGATGATTTCACAGCTTTGAATATATTACAGACCATGGGATTATACACTATAAAATGGATGAATTTTATTGCACGTGAATTATATGTCAATAAAGAAATATAAAAATCAGATCATAGGCTGGGCGTGGTGGCTCACGCCTGTAATCCTAGCACTTTGGGAGGCCGAGGTGGGTGGATCACCTGAGGTCAGGAGTTCGAGACCAGCCTGGCCATCATGGTGAAACCCCATCTTAAAAAAAAAAAAAAATCAGATCGTGAGCCAGGTACAGTGGCTCACGCCTGTAATCCCAGCACTTTGGAAGGCCGAGGTGGGTGGATCACCTGACGTCAGGAGTTCGAGACCAGCCTGGCGATCATGGTGAAACCCTGTCTCTACTAAAAACACAAAACTTAGCTGGGCGTGGTGGCAGGTGCCTGTAATCCCAGCTACTAAGGAGGTTGAGGCAGGAAAATTGGTTGGACCTGGGAAGCAGAGGTTGTAGTGAGCTGAGATCGCACCACTGCACTCCAACCTAGGCGACAGAGTGAGACTCCATCTAAAAAAAAAAAAAAAAGGGAAAAAAAATCTGATCATGAAGGCCTGAGTAACAGTACTTTGCTACTCATTTCACGGTGACAGAAAAACACTGAAAAGAAAAAAAACAAGAGTGAGTCAGTCAGTTATATGGTGATGTGAGGGAAAAGGGTTTCAGGCAGAGAAAACAGCAAGTGCAAAGGCCCTGAGTGTGGTGAGAGCTTGGTTTATTTGAGGAACAGAAAGCAGCTGGGTATGGCTACTGTTGAGCAAGTGAGGGAGAGTGATGAAAGGTAAGCTGGGAGCCATAGGTAAAGACCAGAAAGTATAGGGTTTTTTTACACCACTTTAATGAATCTGGATATCTTTCTCAACATGGTAAGAATGTATTGGAGAGTTTCAAACAAGGAAATTACATGATCTGGCTAAAAAAATGTTTAAGATTCCTCTGACTGCCAGGTGGAGAAAGTCTGTGAAGTGGAGTAAAAGTAGAGGCAGATAGTGAAGCTACTGCAGGACACTAAGCAAGCGGTGTTGGTAGCCTGGGCGAAGGCCATAACAGAGAAGATGCGGAGAAGCAGGTGGATTCAGGACATACTTGGGAGGTAGAATCATCAGTACACACTGACATAGAGTGTGAGATGGGAGGGAGGGAAAAAGAGAAATTGGGTATAACTTCTAGATTTTTCATCTGAATAACAAATAAATAATTGTTCTTATTTCAGATATCTTTAGAGCTCTTTTTGGCTATGTGAAAATGTAAGACTGAATCTAGTTATAACTCAGGAATGCAATATTTAGGTCTGTCCTTGTTTCTTTAGTTGCTCATTCACAACCTTTTGCTCTCTCAAATAATCCAACCTCCATCAATAGCTGTGTGATAATAATAATGGTCTTTTCATCTTAATTTTATGCTTCATTGTTATTATGTTATTATTTCCTCCTGCTGTTATCCCTTGCTGCCTACTTATAAATGTGGACTTTGCAGAACATAAACTTTCTGTGAAAGCCACTGCCTGGCCACTTGTATCTCCCAGTGAGGTCAGCAACACAGAGTTACAAGGAACTACATGAGGCCATTTTTCCTGGGAGTTGCCCATGGCTTTGAATTATCTGTGGTTTCCAATTACTTTTGTTATTCATTCCACCAGCAAAGCTAATTGAGTTGGCTCCAAGTCTCTGAAACAAAGGTTTTACAATGAAGAATGAAAATCTGGCCAACTTATTTCATACAATTCAGCTAAAAAGCTCTACACCAGTAACTTAATAAGATCACGATAATATATTTTTTCTCTTATATGCATTTCAGTTTTATGAAGTGTCTGTTTCTAAATTGTTTTTTAAATTAATGAATATTTCTAGGTATGACAGACTTCTTGTGAGGAAATCAAGTCAGTAGCATTAACCTAATCTTTGATTTTATTAGTTGTACGGAATCATGCAGTTTCTCATTAAGCTACTTAGAAGGTGTTCACCTTTCTTTCAGGTCCTGTTTAACTGTCTTGAAAGAGACCCTTTTGCACTCACTGTGTCCAAAATGTGTTTCATCACTTTTGTCTCAAGCCTGATTTCCCCTGTGCCTTCTGTTCTAATAAACAGCACTTCCATCCAACCAATCAACAGAGTTAGAAACCTCCCCCTCATCTCCCTCATTTGATCAGTTGCTAAGTCTTTTCACCTACCTCCTAAATATCCCTCTCATGTGCCCAGCTGTCCATTTCTATTCATCTCCAATGCCACTGCTCAGGCCTCTCTTTCATCTGGAATATTGCAATAGTGTCCTGACAAGCCCACTGTCCTATTAGTCATCTTCCTCCCCAAGCCATCCTTCCAGCTGCTGTCACAGTGACTTTTCTAAATGCAAGTCTGATTTTTAATCTCCTGCCTAAAAGCTTTCAGTGGCTCCCTATAGCTTGTTGGATAAAGTCCAAACCCTTAGCACAGCACACACAGCCCTCCATTATTTGTCCTTTGCCCACTTTTCCAACATCACATCCAGCACAGGGAACATAGTTGTTTCCTATGCTCTAGGTATACTGAGTTACTTACAGCACCCCTAAATATGTCATGAGTTTTATGTCCCATTGACTTTGTAGATGTTGTTTCTCTGCCCAGAAGAATGTTTTCCTTTTCCTCCCCACTTTACCCCCCAGCAAACTCCCATTCTTTTTCAAGACCAAGTTCAAATGTCTTCTCTGTGAAACTTTCTGAGATCTACTCCTTGGCTCTCATGGAGAGAAGGTACTTAATGAATGCTGATGAATGGGTAAGTGCATAAATGAATGAAAGTTTGCTCATGGGATCAAGGGTGGGCAATATGGCATAAAGAGTTAGGAATGAGGACTTCAGGGCATTGAAGGATGTGAGAAGTTCAGCCAGAGAGGTTGGATTAAGGATAGGAAGAGGAGGAAAATTGCAGAGAATGGAGGAGTAAACAAAGACAGGTTTATGGTTTCCCTGGTTCAGGGTGACTTTCTTATACTTATTTAATTCTTTCACAAAGTGAAACATGGTTACTACTGAGCCGAAGTTGCTGAAAGGAGAAAGGTACTGAGATAGGCCTTTCATAAAGAGCAAGGAAGATAAAGTCATATTGAGAGATGTATTGTTTTTTGTTACAAATACAGTCACACGTTTCCACATAGCCCCCCACAATGTTCACCCTACAAGCAACCCTACACATGTTTATTGCTTTAGTATCTCCTCTTCCTGCTCACATAAAGTAGAAAGGTTACTTTTCAACCAAGAAACTTTGGAAAGAAAGCTAAAAGTCCCTGAGAGACCACAGAATTTTCACTCTGACTTTTTTTTTTTTTTTTTTTTGGG